>NW_003211409.1:99309-197213 GCF_000006405.1 Perkinsus marinus ATCC 50983
TCAGACCCAGCAATGTCGCTAGAATGATTTTAGTAAAATCTCTCAGGGGCTTCGTTGATTGAAAGAAATTTCGTGAGGAACGCTCCTGGGAACGCATTCAGCCGGGTCTATTCAACAGTTGTTCATATATTGCTTCAACATCCTATACGACTGCTTAATAATCTTACGTAAGATCTCAACGAATCCTGAGCTCTTATAAAGCCCAATCGCCTCCACATTGTCTTTTTGTACCATCAGAAACATAGCGACCACATTCGGCTTAGCTCTACCGATCTGAGAGATATGAATAGATCAAACTGAGTTGATATGGAGTAAGTTCCTGGATATGGGGATCCAAACCTGGGCTCAGAATATGCGAGACTAGAATTCCCATGGTGCCAACAGTGATATTCAGAATAGTCAACCCGAGTGAGTGAGGGATTCCCATGATATTATCTCCTCAAGTCGATGAATAATACTATGGATGACTTACCTCTGAGAAAGCTGTTGATAGAAGCTTTCTCGCGATTCCTTTCCTACGCCAATCCAAGGCTACTGCAACCTGAAGATCTTGACGTCAACTCTTCGCCGCTGCCGAGCGAATTTGGCAGGTTGACCCTACCAGGTAGGGCTTACGTGATCTATATAGCCGATGATTCCATTGGGTTTCTTCTTGCTCGGTTCCGGCCTGTAGAAAAGAAATGTCGCAAGGATAACAGAGAACCTCATTTTGAAGAGTTTATACTCCATTTGGGTAATGTTGGAGTGCTAACACGACGAACTCCACCCACATCGCGGCTTCGATAGCTTCCTCAACCCCTCCTGGTATATATGCAGCGGGGATAGTCATCTCAATTACGCCGACGACAGTCTGAAACAAAGATTATACTTACATAACTGATGTTCTAGACTTGACAGTATCGAGTAATTCCCTAGTCCAGGATCCTGGATCAAGATTCATGGAGTCTGGTCCACAGTCCTAAATGCTTAGGATAGAAGATATCTTCGAAGGAGGAAATACTTGATCGTTAAGCACATCCTAATCGTCAAGCATTCAAAAGCATTTTATCATGAGAATGACGTCTGAGCAACATCCGCAACATAGTTCAGGTGGTGAAAATGCTCTTCCATTCGAAAACGCAAGCGCAAAAGATATGTGACCGGATCCCAGTAACTGAGACACGTGCCATACGTGGCGGACGTCAAAAGCAAATGAATACGGCTCGGAGGATGGATAGACCTATCGAACTTGGCAGTTGAATTCACATATACTTTTCTCACCAACCAAGGCGATTGAGACGCTTAATTTGAGACCAGCCCTACCCGAGTTCCACTTGCAACGGCGACCCAGCATGAGATCCGACGACAGGTAATGGGCATCACGTTCTTCACAAGTTTCAGGTCATCACCACGTTGGTAAGCGCGATAGTCCACATCATTGAGCGAGCGCGGCGCAGGTTGCTCCAGCAGCGAGTGAGGCACGACTTGCTGCGGATGAGCTCTCGCCGCTGCAAAGAGGATCAGGCCAAATAACGAATAAGCGAGCATCTTTCTATATATCAGACAGCGTCTCGTATCTAACATTTTAACAGATCTCTGAGCTTAGACTGCTCTCACGAATACATAGCTCGAACTTCGAGCTTAGACTGCTCTCACGAATACATAGCTCGAACTTCGAGCTTAGACTGCTCTCACGAATACCATAGCTCGAACTTCGAGCTTAGACTGCTCTCACGAATACATAGCTCGAACTTCGAGCTATGTCCCACGAGATGTGACACCATGGGTGACCTGACGCGAGGGGTTTGAGCCACTCATCCGTTTTTTCTATTTGTATTCGACAGCAATAATCTACTTATCCCACAGCGGTGTTGAAGATGAGTTCAAGTGCAACTACAACACTATCTTACCAAACCTCCGCCATCCTCCCATAGCGTATGACCCCTATAATATAGGGCCTATATCGATTACTATGTTGTGCTGGTTGTGTATTCGTACAGAACCCAAGTCCAGGTAGTGCGCTTAGTGTTGTTGTCCTGTGGTCATAGTATTGGTTGCTCTAGCTCGAGTTCCGTGTTGTGTTGTTCTCAGACTTCATCACCTGATACCGCGACAGTAGGTATTCGCGTATTTACGTGTATCACGGTGGTGACTTCTGTTCACACCAGCTACGGGCTGAGATCGCCTCCTGCTTACCACTGCCCAGGATTTAAATATCCTGCTACTGGTCGCGTGGATGTGGTAGGGTGGTTCGGCACTAGCCGACCCTAGAAGTACTGGTGTGGGGAAGACACCGAGGGGCACAGGTGACTCACGCGCCGTGAGACTGCAGGGTATGGGCTCTTTTTTTGAACCACCCTCTATCATCACACGTCGGAAGTAAACCCAGGCTTGAGAATCAAGCCTTGAGCTCACACTGTGAGCCTTACAGTCAGGAATGACAGGGGTCTGAGAGCTGACCGACAACTACACCGAGAGCCCAGCCGATGCGAACGTCTTGGTCAACATCGATTTCGAGAACGTGGAGAAGCTGGATAACGATAACCTAATCGGCGAGGTCGTCGCCGGATTCGAGCCTGGTGAAGCTCTCGACATAAGCAGCGCGTAATATCGAAGGCATCGCCGCTGAGAAAGTGTAGCGTACTCATCCAAAATAGGTTGAAGGGGGCGTCCGAACTTTATGCGACCAGAAATGAGCCAGCGGTGGCTATGAAGATAAGATGGTGGTGAATCGTGCCCAGAATTTAACTCCTGGTGTGAACTTGGATATAATGTCAGATGTTAGAGAAAATAGCAGTTCTCCTATAAAAACCTCTATCTGTCACATGCACGGCTCTAGGTGCTCGTTTGAGTGCTTTTAATACATATTCGAAAATTGCAGCGCACTGGGAGCGTCCCTATATTGAATATCGAATATAATATATTCGATTGAATGAGAATGCTGGAGTGCCAACACAATCAATCCCACTCACATCGGGGCTTCGGTCGCTTCCTTAGCCTTCTATGGTGCGCAACCAGCGGGAATAATCATCTCCACTACACCAATGACAGTCTAGACAAAGGTTATACTTACATCACTGATGTTATAGATTAGACAGTCTCGAGTAGTTCCCCAGTCCAGAATCCTGGTTCAGGATTACGAAGGGACACTTGGAGTGAGTGAAGGAATGTCGTCAAATCCATTCGCAGCCTTCCATACTGACGCCTACATACTAAGCCTTTCCATGAACCAGTTGACTAACCGAAATACTAATTTACCCACACAATACGTGATCGGATATGAGTGAAACAAAGGCAGCACTTCACTGCCTCTTGTCCAGTATCAGAGTCCTACTAGGAATATCATCAACGTGTTGGATACAGTTATAACAAGGAATGTACTCAGTGCTTGCCCTTCTTGCCGCCACCTCTACGCTTCGGACCAGCAGTCATTGAAGTAGCTCCCATGGCTTCGGCGAGGGCCGAGGATGGCCTAATATAATAACCGGTAAAAGTGTATTGAGTCCACCAAAGGCGCACCTGTTCGGTGGTTCTCTACCAGCTTGTACACCCAGAATAGAACCGCCGTCCACGTTACCAGTGATACCAGCAGCCTCCTCTGCTTCACGCTTATTGGCAGCAGCCTCACGACGAGCCCTCACCTAGGTGATGACTAATACATACTTCTCTCCACAGTGAGCGTTCATAACCCTACCTCGGCCAGACGTCGAGCTTGAGCTTTGAATTCTGAGGTCTCACCCTTAGCCTGCTTCTCAAGATAGGCCTTATGAGCCTGAGATAGCACCACCACTCGACATGGTGCCCAGCTCTGCCTCCCACCGCCTCCTTAGCAGCTGCCTCTCGCTCACGTCGAGTTGGCTGATGCTTCTGATCCGCTCCAATAGGTGCAATATCGTCATCAGAGTCGATCCTAGTGCCCCCAGTGTAGGCCAGTATTAACAAGAGTTATGCCCACCTTGCCTTAGCCATGGTCTTTACCTCCGGTGCCATCTTCGAGTGAGCTGCTACGGGAGCGGTAGTAGGCTCATCGTCATCGGACGACGACCCCTCCTCAGCTAGCTGCTGCTCTTGACGACGTTTGATCTGAATATGCGATTCATATGATATTAAGTCCCTCTCTGAATGCAAGTCGTTGCTTACCTGCTCTACATCCCGGTTCCTTCGAGCGATAGCATCAAAGTCGTCCTCTTCTACATATTTCTTGCCGCTCCTGGTGCCACGACCACCTCCACGATGGTCTACCTTATTCCTAGAACGCTGATCCCGACCTGGCATTACCGAGCAACTGAAGGGAGCTGACACCAGGTGTTGAGCTGCCATCACCCCCTCCAGCGACTTTAAGCCGTGAACACCAGTCGAGATAGCAAGTAATGACTGATGACAATGACCAGGGAGAAACTGTTACGATGTATGTTGGGATATGATATTGATATGGTACGACGTAACGACCCTTCTCACCGGATTATCGACGCATACGAGGGCCAGCAGCCTCACCACGACCTGAGCCCCACAGAGATGAGTATATCGATAATTCGCCCCTTCTACCTTTGCCTGCTGGTATACCGCCACCCTTCCCTTTGCCCTTACCCTTGCCTAACAACACACCACTTCTCCCCTCACACTATACAGCTACCATTACCCTTTCCAGCACCTTTCTCGGCCTTCATACGTTGAAGCCTGATAGCGTCCTCCTGTACCATATCCACCACACCGTCTGGTATCCGGAGGTATCTTCAAGGTTCACGATGAGCACTGCGGTCACCACAGTCTCAGTCCTACTTCACATGATTGCCCCTTATGTATGCCTCAGCTAGCTTCCAGAACCGATCGCCATCCTATGACCATACCGAGCTCATGTCCATACCATACTACTGCCGCCCCGTTCTACTTTACTAGTGAGCACTGCGTCTCTGATGTGCAAATTCATCCACGAATCGCAATTGGCCAACACACCCGAATATGCTTCGCCATTCTTGAGCTCAACCATCTAATACCACACCAATGACAACAAGGCCGTAGTGCTGATACCTACTATTGGCTGCCCTTGAGCCGTCTTTAGCAGACTCATAGGCAAAACCATGTTCACCGCGAGTTGTGAATACCAACTGCCTTATGATATACCTCCCTACTTTCAAGCAACACAATGCAGTTAGTCTTGCGAAAATACTTAAAACGACATAGTGTTTCTGTTCTTGATGCAGTTGGAATGCTAGCACTCTTTTCGTTTATCGTTGCATAACCAAGCATAGCAGATCCATAGTCTTCATAGTAGAAGGCACACACGAGTGATCGAGCCGATGGTATGCTGATACTAATCATGGGTAGAGCTCTATTCCTTGCCCATCTGCCTGCCAGCTCTGATAACCTCATCAACTAGCAGAAGCTGCTGGGCCAACACCTAACAAAAATACTAAAAGGAGTTGAACAAAGCACAAGCCTACTGGTGCCAAGGCAAGCATCTCCTTCTTAACAACGTAATTATCCCAGATACCCTCAGCCTCAGGGGAGATAGCATCCCCAGTGTAAACGTCTAGACCGACCGGCTCCCCATCAGCGTTTTGATACTCTGAACGGAAAAAGGTGCTGAATACGAATAACAGACCACATGCTACTGCTACCCTCCTCCAACTTGAGTATAGTATCCTGGATATCAAAACCACTATTCTCAGCTAAGGTCTGTGGTATCGCCTAGCAACCAGTTAATAAGCGTCTACTAATAAAGGAGGTCCTATTACCAGTAGGGCCTTGGCAAAAACTTCAACGCCGAGCTTGGTTTTACCACTCACGTTCTTCTTCATGAACTCCATCAAGTGGTCATGACCAGCTAATTCGAAGGCACCTGCAATATTCAGGTGATACAAGTAACTCTTTCACCAGTCCTGGTACCAGCTCCTGGTACAACTGCACCGTCCTGAGCCGCATTCCTCACAGCACGTAGACCATCGCGAACCTAAGACAAGATCACAATAAAACCCATCGGTCAGCATTCACCTACAGCATCCTTCATCTGGTTGATAACATAGTCATTAGAGCCCTTGAGGAGGATGGTGCAGGAACGAGGATGTCTGTAGTGAAGAGGAATACCAAAGAGCCAATGAGAGTTATGGTGCTGCTTACTGAACTCCTTCAATGAAGGTATACTTGTCATCACCAAGGACCTTCTCATACACCTCATCAGCATATCCGAGATCATCAGGGGTAAGCTACAAAGAGAAATGTACCAAACTCACTGAGTAATGGCATATTACATCCTCGACAGAGTTAACAGCAACACCTCCACATGCAAGTACAAGGCGTTCCATATTTCTCCGCTTAGCCCTACGCAACGCCATGATGCCCTCCTTTGCCAGCATGTCCAATGCTGGGGGGTCGATACCTATCACAATCATAAGCCAACAACAAGCCTCGGAACCAACACCTGCACAACACCTACCCTTCTGGTTGATAACAACAAAGTGTTTGCCAGTCTTGTCCGAGTCGCCACATACAGCTTGCTTTAATTCGATGATCTTCGCTACCTGATAACAGACCAACAGCATTCATCACTACGTTAACCATCACCCCCCGTCCTCACCTTATCATCAGTGAATTTCCTCTCTGATTCAACCAAACGCTCCCTCTGTTCAGCGTTGCTGTAGGCGAACGTAGTGTTCACCTAGTATACTACTAATCAACCACACACGGTCTCGCATGTGGACCTCACCTCAGCCTTTTCATATTCGAGACTAACATTACAGGTGAGTATATAGCAGTTGTCAAGTCTATGAGGCATATCGGGATGACGAGTGCCGTGGTCGAGTACGAGGCCCTTGACTAATCTGATTCGCACACCACAATGTCCACAACACAATGTATTAACCATTGCATACCTGGTCTCCATGGCGAGCCTCTCTTGCATAGTCATAACCTCTACCATATGCAAGTCCACTTGCTCACTCTCAGTATGGATCTGATAACATCAGCTCTAATACGCAATAGGAATGTTGTTCACTTCTTACGAGCTGAAGGGCCTGCACAATGATATCTGCCAACTGATCCGCCTGCTTGCCAGGGAGCTTAGTCCGGAGGGACGTTCCTAACATAATACAAGTAGTAGAGAGGGATCCCCGATGAGAGTATTACTGGCGATGCAGGAAAGGATGTCACTATCATCCCAACCACAGTTGACCTTGAACGCTTCTAAGAAGGTCGCTATCTGTCAAAGTCTAATACTCCCCTGTCCTAAGTGATAGATCAATTCCCTACTTCCATCCGAGCAGCATCAAAACCATCCGCTAGAATGCGGGGATGTACACCATCAGTAATGTACCTGTTGATATGCAATTCGGGTCAGCTACCCCTACACTGTCCTCCTACCTCTGAGATAACTTCATGAGCTCGGCAATAAACAGAATGGTCGATGTGGTGCCATCACCACTGGTCTCATCCTGAGCTGCTGCGGCTCGAGCTGCATGAAGCAAGGTGTTGGTCACAAGATGCGCTGTTGAGGAAGTTACCAATCATTGAGGCAGTAGGGTGTTGAATTTGCATCTCTTTAAGAAGAACGCTCCCATCCTTGGTGATCTTGATCTGGCCAGCACCTCCGACGAGCCTATAACAAGCAATCATGAATTCACGTTGGTGTGGTATGTTAATCCTGAGCTGCCTGCCCCTAGTACATCTTAAGAGTGCCCCTAGGGCCAAGATTGCTCTTCATAACCTCACTGAGGCCTTGAGCAGCATTGCAGTTTACCAACAATGCTTGAGTGGCCTTCAAGACATCGGCTTTGGAGTTAACGACGCTAACCATAGCTCAGAAGGAGAGGGATCACAAACTAACTGTAGTAGTACTCAAGCTGATGACACATGATACCAGATAAGCTTAGCCACCACCACCACAACCACCGCTGCCGCCTGGTAATCATCCGTAATGATACTATCCTCCACTACGTAGATTATGCGTGCCCCTAATAGAATCTAGACACATGCTCATACTCAGTTGTGAGCTTCCTCTATCGTCAATGAGTGGCCATCCATCGACCCAATCATAGATCCATCTGTCTGGTCAGAATTGATAAGAGTCTATAGCCATTCAGTCTTATGGCGTGCGCTCCCTGTAGCGTAAAGCTCGCTCTCGCCCGACCGTTTCAAATATTGTCCGTTCAAACCATTGTTCGGATCCCGTGGATCTATCTGATCTGTCTGCACTCAATCTCCACTAACTATTGAATCCTTATGTCCGGTTCTGCATCGAGTTCTAGTCCTCCGGAAGCCTTCGACCAGCACTTCCTTAACAACTTGGGGGCTGCATGCCGAGAATCCATATCCAAGAACGAGAGACTGCTGTCCAAGTGCTTCCAGGACATTGAAGCTGGTTCTACCGTCGACGTTCAGATCATTCTGAGAAACACCTCTGATGCCCTTACGCCTGTGAAAGCAATGTCCGTACCCGGCCCTATAACGGCCCCGGCGTCGGAATCGGCTACAGGCTCGGGGTCCTCAAGCTTGCCCGCTGGAAGCGAACACGCGAGCTCTGATCAATCAGATGGCGTCTCAGTAGCCCCGGTGGTTGTTGTAACGACTTCATTGACTTCGGTCTTCGAAGCAGTATCAGCCGATCTCTGCCGCCTTGCTGATGACCATCTACTCAGCTGTGACCTTCCCTCATGGGTGACTCCGGTCTCACGACAACTTGCGAGAGTTATCATTAACCTCTCCTCATCGGATCACTATCAGATTCGATGGACAGTTGCCATTCCGACCCAAGCACAGCTGAAACGTGAATCGGTCGCTGCTATCAGTGAGCATCGCTCTCACTGCATGGCACAATCATCTCAAGCCAACACGAATGCCATACCTGGTGTTCCCACGGCAGGTGAACAGGCTAACACCTATCACTCCACCGGTGCTGTTGTTACCACTTCACAACAGCAATCGGTCTCCCAAGTGAGCTCGTCTATCGGTGGCCCTTCCAACTACGACATCCAGCACAATCCCACGGCCGTATGCTCAACCTTCGGGGGGTATCAAAATTATACATGCCCTCCCCGTATTCGTCCGTTGCAGATTAAGACTGATGTCACGAAGCGCCCTATCGATCAGGCTATTAAGCAGGTTCGTGTCTTCATCGGTCATCCTGTACATGACCGCCTCAAGTTCGACCCTAACCACAGTGGTGCCTATGCTAGATGGCGTGTTGCCTTTGCTGATGCGATCGAGCGCGTGCCATGCTCTCGACAAGTTGCTACGGAGGCAGTTCTGGCATGTCTACCAGAGCCTGTCAAAGGCACTGTCGAACGAAGTGTTCACCCAAGTGACATCGAGAAGTTTGGTCACGTCATCATCATCTATGCCTTGGACCATACCTATCTGACGAAGCTCGAGTTGCGTAGTGTCTCCGCTGCGTGGGAGAGAATCTGCCAACAACCCAATGAGTCTGTCCGCCAATATGCTACGAGGTTTGAGCACTGTGCACATGTATACACAGCTCTCTACTATACTCATGGTCTTTCTGCCCGTGACATTACCACCAAATTCTCTGATGGTCTCCGTGGTGCCCGTGAAGTTCTGGGAAGATGTCTCATTGACCCCCAATGCCAGCTTGGCTATGAAGCTTACAAGCTTGCACTCTTCGCTTTTCTCGACAACGGTACACCCCTGCCCGATGATCTAACGGCAATGATGCCCGGTCAGTCACGGTCTCAAGGTTCGGGTAAAGGTGGCCTCAAGAAGGTCGATCATTCTCAGATCATCTCCATCTGTGCACTAGCTACCAAAGAGCTTGGTATACCGCCTGATAACTGCCTACGCTGCGGATTGCCTTCACATCAGGCCAACTCATGTCGTCATACTCAAATCTTCAAGCAGAAGGAGCGTTGTGACAGGTGTGGCCGACTCCGTACTGGTAGCGAGCACAAGTGCCAATCCAAGAACTTCAAGTGCGGTAGATGCAAGCGCAATGGTCATTTGAGTGGTGTCTGCCGAAAGGTTATCAACAATGATAGTATGACATCCACTACTCAAGCCAATATGTCCACTGTTGCAACGGAGATCTCTGACGGCTCTGAGCTAAAGATCATCCACAGCAGCGTCGCCTGTGCTTCATCTCGTACAGCACTTCATGATATCGTCGGCTCACTCCCTGCTGATCCGGTGGTGAACCTTGTTGCTGGTCATGATGCTCCAAAGACTTATTGTCCTATCCAGGGACTCGTGGATAGCGGTGCGAACGCCTCCATTCTGAACAGCTCTACCGTTCACTTTCTTCTTGCTAACGACATCATAAGGCCTCCTGATGTCAAGGCTCTATCACCGCCTGTGTCCGTTACCTTCGGTAATAATCAGGCTCTCTCGGCTGACTCTGTCGCCAAGGTCCCTTGCTTCCTTGGATCCGCTGGCACTGTCACCATCTCATTTCTGGTCGTTGATGGGTGTCGTCCACATTGTCTTATAGGCCGTAACATGTTCTCACTTTTGGGCATTCGGCTGGTCTCTGACAAAGGCGTGGACATCGTTTGCAACATGGCCTCCGCCAAAAATAGTCCGGCGCCCGCCACATCAACCCCACTCTGTGCCCGCTCTGAAGCCGCTCTAACCCCGTTGGTCGAAGTCATTCCTGATGACATAGACCCCAAACGGAAGAGGCTGAGAGCTAGGCTCCCTGCTGTCGAGGACGCTCTCATCTATCCATATAGAGCACCATCACGGAAGAGGAGTGTGGTCGATCAGTCCATCATCCATTCGCGCCTGACGAGTATGGCCGAAGCTGGCAAGGTCAAGCCATCTTGTCCGGAAGCATGCACTTGCATCTTCCAACCTGTACTCGTCGACAAGCTCGATCACGGTGATGACAACGCTCCTGCCCGTGTCTATCCATCTGATGATCTTCATCAACGATATCGGATCACTACTGATATCAGGCCCCTAAACCACCTCTCACTGCGGACAGACAGCAATGGTCGCTTCGTCTATTACCCGCAATCTGTGGTACGAGATCTTCCTCCCACTTCTGATGTTACCTCTAAACAATATCAGTCGTCGGCCATCGATCAACTCCGTCGCACGGATATTCACCACTGCAACTTCTGGTGTCGGTTGGATCTGGTGGATGCTTTCGGCTGTGCCCGAATTCATCCCACCCTGATGACAAAGATAGCGACCACTAGCGTCGACCCTATCACTGGCAAGGAGCACGTCTGGCAAATCTGCACCATACCCCAGGGATGGTGCTGGTCAAGTATTCTCTTCCATACCTGTGTACATTGGCTTGTACACAACCCCATCAAAGAAGCTCTCGCAAAAGCTAACTGCCCGTGCTCTGTCCTATTCGTGCAAGATGACATCCTGCTAGGTTGTCCTACCAAAGCTGATTCTATGAAGGCTCTTTCTATCGTCACCAGTGTCCTACAAGACTATTGCTTTGCTGTTAACCCCCTGAAGACTGTCGGCCCGGCATCGGTAACTCCCTTTTGCGGTCTGGTCATCGAGTCAGGTGGACGCTATCGTCCGCATCCATCGAGGAGGGTACTCACTGAGGCATCCTTTGATCTCGCATGGGACGAGTTTATCAACGGAA
Source organism: Perkinsus marinus ATCC 50983 (assembly GCF_000006405.1). Taxonomy (NCBI): domain Eukaryota; phylum Perkinsozoa; order Perkinsida; family Perkinsidae; genus Perkinsus; species Perkinsus marinus. The sequence goes on from NW_003211409.1 coordinate 110,843, forward strand.
CCTTCAAGGCCAAGCGTAAGCGAGGAGCTCCTAAAGTTGCCGCAGCTGCCTCGAACCTCAAAATCTCGTCTCGGGTATCATGGCTCAAATCATGGTGTGGTACATTCAACTACTTCCTTGGTCACCTTGCGAAGCAGCAGCTTGACGCTCTGCATGCTCTCACTGACGTGTCCAAGCGACTCCAAGATCCTGCTATTACCGACGAGGAGGTGGAAGCTCAGAGTACCCTTGTACACGCGGCTTTCAAGTCACTGTTCGACTATTATCTCAGTGGTATACCGGCTCTATATGCCGCTCGAGACGGTCAAGCCATCGGCACCATTGTCCTTAGTGATGCCAACTGCCATGGGTGGTCTGCTATCATCTTAAGGGTTACAACCTACTGTCCGCTCAACAACGATAACTGCGAGGCCACTCAGTCGTCGCTACGTTGCAGGATCCCAAACCTTAAAGAGTTCTTCCCTGATGTCAACCTGGCACTGCATGCTCTACCCCTCCGACTCGTTGGTGGAAAATGGTCACCTCGTACGGCTACATCTCGCAGCTCTACCTGGAAGGAGCGAGCCGCTATTCTCCTGGCCATCGATGAATGTATCGGTCTGCTCGAGGGACGAGTCGTGGTCATTGTCGACAACCAGAATGTCCAGAAAGAGTGGCGCAGTTTCGCCAACGACTTCACTGGTCCCTTCCTACACCGTTGGGAGCAATTCCTTCGAGTCGTACATGATGTCCGCTGGTCTCCACGAGATACCTCTCCGGTATGGCCCGATGCCCTTGCACGAGCCATCTCTGATTATGGGGAGGAGAGAGAGGTCTACGATGAGCTCATTGACTCTGCTGATAATGCGAACTGCCACGTTGTCGACGCCACGGAAGACACCGCTCCGAACGATGATGAGCAACCCTCATCTGGTCCAGAACAGGCGCTCAGGCACATCGTCCCGGTTCAATTGCTCAGGCGTTCTTTCGATGCTTGGCGTGGTCGCACGACCTTTCAAGAAGTGGCAACCATCCCAGTCGACCCCGCGGCTGCACGCACTTGGCTCCGAGACGTCCAGACCAATGACCCTACTTGTCAGAGGCTCGCCAGTCTCCCCCGCTCACAGTTCACCATTGACAACGACGGATTGTTGCGATATGGGCATCGTTACTTTCTACCTCAACGGTTTGCTCACTCGGTTATCGAAGATATCCACATCTTCCTCGGTCATTGTCCGCTCAAGCAAACCCACGACAGTGTAGTAAAGGCTTTCTACATCCCTGGTGTCTCTCGGCTTGTTCAACACGTGGTGTCAAGATGCGCATGCCAGTTCTCAGCCGGCCGTCGGGGCAACGTTAACCCCATCGGTCCCCCATTGAGAAGTACTTCAAGGCCTATGAAGATCCTCGACTGTTGCTTCCTTGATATTGTCGGTCCTCTGCCTGTGTCGGAATCCTTCTCCCACCCCTTCAAGTTCATCATATCATGCATGGACTGTTGCAGCGGTTATTGTTGGTTCTTTCCAACTCCCGACATCACCAGCAAGACCATCACTGGTATCCTCGAAGCAAGGCTGATCGATCAGGTCGGAGTCCCACGAGTCTTCACAGTCGACAATGCCCGCTATTTCACTGGTGTTTACTTCCGCGCCTGGGTTGCCAGCATAGGTGCTACCTTGAGATGTATCCCTGTCGCTAGCCCCCATCGCAATGCCCTATTAGAACGTCAACACTCTGGTCTCAAGAAGTCATTGAAGGCCCTCTGTGCTGAACATCCTGAATCGTGGCCGGCGTATGTCACTAAAGCTCAGCGGAGGATCAACACCCGATCTACATATGGCTACAGTCCTCAAGAGCTATTCTACGGTTTCGATGCTCTAACGCCCTTCTCAAGACGGTTTGAAGACGTCAGCAACACTATCGACGAAGACTCTGTCCGTTTCGAGGCTCGACGTCGTGATCGGGAACGACAGAGAATGGTCGACAGCACTCTCAACGTAATGGAGAAGATGCGTGCTGATGCTCTCTCGCGTATCAATCCATCAACCTACACTCGACAAGTCGCACGACGACGTCTATTCAAGGTTGGTGACTCCGTGATGAAGTGGGTCCGTAACGTCGACCCCCTTACTCCTTCATGGAGAGGCCCTCTACTGGTTCAACAAGTACTTGGCGATTCTACTTACAAGCTTTCCGACGGCACTGTTCAAGATTCCAGAAATATGCGGAAGTACTTCGGTAAAGCCCAGAATATGAATCCCATTACTATTGCATATATTCAGTAGATTTAATTCACTTTTGATATTTGTGCCAATCTTACGGGGAGGAGAGATGATAAGAGTCTATAGCCATTCAGTCTTATGGCGTGCGCTCCCTGTAGCGTAAAGCTCGCTCTCGCCCGACCGTTTCAAATATTGTCCGTTCAAACCATTGTTCGGATCCCGTGGATCTATCTGATCTGTCTGCACTCAATCTCCACTAACTATTGAATCCTTATGTCCGGTTCTGCATCGAGTTCTAGTCCTCCGGAAGCCTTCGACCAGCACTTCCTTAACAGAATGGTGAATCGATCATTCTGGCGGGCGCTAACTCAATTCTTCCGCCGCAGGGCTGTATCAGATTTCGCCAACTCAGAAATCGCCAAAATGACGCCAAACAGATTCGCAGGCCTAACGACAGGAATTGTAGGTGATACCAGGGTTAAAACAGATTACAACAATGTGGTGAAATACGCTACTCTACAACTGATTTGGACTAAGATTTGGTGGATTCTGTAAAATTCAACAGATGTGCAGTAATCTGCGTGTTGTTCTCATTCCGCCAACATCAGTATTGGCAATAACTGCACATGGACAGCTCCCGCCAAGTTGGTCTTCTGGACAAGGATTGCCAAATAGGTGATTTCAGGGTTGCGAAATATGGATCGAACAGCGTGCGCCTTGGCTATCGATTTATGTTTTGGACGGTCCAAATTGGACCAGACTTTTGGTGCCACCAAACTGGTGGTGTCCAGCATACATAGTCATTGGAGTTCGTACAAGCTCATTATATCAAGACTCAACGTTGGTTCATCCCCATAGATGATGGTAATGGACTCCATTAAATGGAGCAGGGACCAATTCACGCCGTCAATTCATTATTTACGACTCTCAGGATGGCTCGCGACTCGGCTACTTCTCTTAGTCCTCGAGGTCAGTTACAGTAACTGAGTTACTGCTTGCAACGACACTCCACTTCTACTATTACTGCTTCTTCTTCGTTATCTCCCCACGATGACGATTCTGTGACGAAAATTTCTGTCGCTGATCCTGAACGGTTTAGGCTGAACCCGCAACGAGTAAGCGTATGAGGTGCTACAACTTCTGGACGCGATGAGGTCGTTCTGTTCAACTCGGGTGTGAATTTCAATTGAATCCGAGAGCTTTCACACTGTGAAAGCTCTCGGATTCAATTGGTCTTATTTCCTGTCGGTGTTTTCGTACTGAGTCTTCACATTGTGAAGACAATGTGAAGCTCACAATGCCCGGCTAGGACCGGTCAACAGTGTCGTGATAAGTTCCGTTCTCTACTGTCTTCCGGTAAGTAGGAAGTTTCGCGTTTTGTGTTGAAGTCGAAGTTTTGTGTTCTATACTGTGTTGCTTTTCAGGAGAAGTTGAGTCTTGGAGAACCTTATTCTGTTTAAGTTTATTGTTGACAACTCGCTCTCACTCAAGCCCGCCCCCGATTGTCGTGTCGATCGCTCTACTACTACAACGTCGGGTTCTGTTAATTCATAATCTCGGAAAAGGGTCTCTTTCAGGTCTGATCCCCCATTGACGAGGCACCTCACGTTCGGGTATATTATGCTGATATGATCAGTCTGATCAGCTGATCACACGCTCCAGCGGGCATGCGACATAGTACAAACAACGCTGCCGAGGCCCTGCACGGTGCCCTGAAGTGTTTCATGGGTCATCGCCGTTCACATGAACGATTCTTCATTCATCAACTGAGAAAGCACAACGAGCGGATGCGCATCAAGCTCCGAATGGAGGATGGTGAGCCTTGAATAAGGCGGTGGCCTTTCAAGGCTGGGGAAAGGCGAGTGAGTTAATCTCATTAGTTGGTGTTGTTTTTTTGATGATAGTGTTGACTCGGAATTCAGAATCCTTGTGCTAATCACATGTCAATAGTCCCCGGAGACAAGGTGTTCGTTTGGTCGAACTTCTCTCTAGACCGCCAAGTTCGTCAGGAGTATTCGGTCGTCAGTGTTGAGGACGACTGGTATGCCGGAGAAGACGATCCTTACCTGTATCGTCTTCGAGGAGACCGTGATGGTGAGGAGTTGGTAGTTGAAGGTGAAGAAGACCTCTGTTTGTTAATCGGCAGAAAGCGAGCCTTGTGGGGCTATGCTGAGTGCTGGAGCAGTTTGCGAGATAACACAAGAACTGAGTAGTGTAAAAAACACGTTTTAAAGGGGAACAAGAACTGGTTATTCTCAAGGCTTCGTTTAGCTGTTCACTACGTTCACGGTGTCTTATGGCAATTGTTGCGCTGTTACCAATAAGGTCGTTTCGGGACGCAACGACTAGTAATGGGATAACCAGGTAACGGTAACTAGTAACCGGTAACTGGTTGGGGACAACACCTTGGTCACTAGATACACCCCATGGAACTTGCGCTTCTGGAACTTAGAGCTATGTACTGTGGCCGAAGAGTCTCTTTAAAAGGCAACTTTGTCGCCCACCTGAACCCAAGTCACCAGCACTAGGATACTATCCTGTTAGGACAACCTACCTGAAACACCTCTTCAGGCTCCATATCCTCTCTATGTTCCAGCGCTCGCTTCCCTGCCACCTGCTTGATGTATTGTGACCCAATTTGTTGAACCTCCTTCAAGTGCTGCCGCAGTCTCTTCAAATAAGCCTGAGGTGCTTCTTGGTCGGAGCCTTGGTCGGAGCCTTATTCAGCCATGAATTATTGAACTCGAGCTTTGGTCGGAGCATTCCATCGAAAAGGAGAATCTCTATGGAGATATGATGATCGGAGATCACTGACCGATTCATACAAGGCCATACGACGCTGTTCAACTTCTTCGTTGGGCCTTGCCGGCGCGGCAAAGTTGACAAAGGATTAACTCTGCCGTGGTAAAACTCATGTATTACATGAGTTACTACTACTTACATCTACTTACATGACATGTAAGTAGATCCTGGGCTTCCCACGCGAACTCTCCTGTACTCGATCGGTCTATGATAGACCGTCTATCGCCCTACCACAAGACATGATAATCATTTGAACTCAGAGTCCAAAGACATCGAAAGTCACTGAGAACAGACAACGAAAAGCAGAACCAAGGGGGAAGTGTGCGGTTGAATCCAACTTGGCGGTATGCGGCCTTGATACAACTCTCGCCGGACAGGAATCATCATAAAATTGTGGCGAAAGCCTGTCACAAAACCAGATTTGAACAAATCACCTGGCGATATTCGACTCCGACTCGGGAATATACCAACCGTGATCGATAAAAGGCGGATATCGCCAAAGATGGTGTAATCTTCATAAACAAATGATTATACCAAGATATCGGCGTTTTACGACACGTACTTGGCGAATACCGATAAGTTCACCAAGTTTTATAGCAATATCTGGGCTACTGTCATGTTACACCAATACCAAGTTGCTGTAACCGTGCGCACAGAACGGAATAGATCATTTGGGCGAACGAAATTACGGATTACCTCAACCAGTTTCCGCCACATCTCGGTGAAATTCGTTAGGTGTCGATGCCAAAGAGGTGAAATATGGTCCAGAAGCGGTCGTATCCCATGATTGAGCGTGTTGGCGAGAGTTCATTAGGACCCGAAATCACCAAGCTTGGCGAGTTGGTGAAACCTGGTTCTCCGCGCCGCAGTAGTAGTATGTCGAAGATGAGGATATAGTGGAAGGTTCATCCTGTTCCTAACATGTGATGCTCTCGGCAGAGACTTGGTTGTTGGGGAGTAGGCTTGGAAAACGTAAAGGGCGGGTTCTGGGGTACCATGGGTGGGATCAGTTATTCGTTTTCCTCGTACTGGAATGGCTCCTAAGAATAAGGGAAAGGGAGGTAAGAACAGACGTCGCGGAAAGGGAGGACGCGGTGACGTCAAACGTGAGCTCGAATTCAAAGAGGACGGTCAGGAGTATGGCCAGGTACTACCCTATTTTAACCCATTCCGCATTTGGAGCACTTCACTGGCAGGTATTGAAAATGCTCGGTCAAGGCCGTGTCGAGCTACAATGTTTCGACGGTGTAAAGCGACTCGGCCATATTCGGGGTAAGATGCGCAAGCGTGTATGGATCCAGATCGGTGACATCGTAAGTTGGGTGGCATGTCAGCTCAACAACTGAAGAGGCGATTATCAGGTTCTGGCATCCCTCCGTGATTTCCAGGATGAGAAGTGTGATATTATCCTTAAGTAGTACTACTACCACCCTCGTGTTCAGCGAACTTGATGGGTTAAACGTTCTCTAGAGCGCGGGAGTGGTTCGGTATATTGAAATAGTTCATATGCACGTATGCACGCTTGAAATGACTAAATTCGCAATACAAGGGTCCGCAGTCACTACTATCGCTGCTACTACTACTAGATACAACGTCGATGAGGCCCGTGCTCTGAAGCAACATAAGGAGATACCGGACAACATCAAGATCAATGAGACTGACTTAATGGGGAATGAGGAAGGTAATCAAATACATTCTATCCAAACTCATCGTTACCTCTCCCTCAAGGATTCTCTGATGATGGGGTCGAGTTCGCTGAAGATGGTGATGATGAAGAGGATACAGGCAACCTGTTGGCCCCTCCCTCTGCTGCTGCTACCAACCTCAGTAATACACTCGAATGCAACATCCACATAGTTTTCTCTCAGCTAAAGCGGATATTGACGATATCTAAGGAGCCCTTGGTGATGACTAAGCTGTCGTTTCCCTGTACCCAGATCGAACTATTGCAGTCAAGATATTCACTATCTAGTAACTTCATCTTGATTTGTGTTCTTAACGTTGGATCAGTAGCACCAGAGGCTACTGAAGAGGCATCATCGTGCTTGTGCTTCCGCTGCGGCGTTGATCGTTAGTTTCAGACGTTAATTTCGCAGTGGGGTGGAAGAAGTCACTTGTCAGTCAGGCTCCTACTACTACCCCTGGTGGTATACAGGTGACTACTTTGGTGGCGAGTTGGTCTTATTGAGCAGTGATCCCCTCATGCTGCAACTGTGAAGGTTAAGACCGACTGCCTAGTACTGCTCTATTCCTTTTCACATTCTATCTTCGCTTCGTAGGAGTGTTAAGAGGCTCGCTCCTTGGCCCTCTTGAGGACATCCTAAAACGTAACACAGCTCGTTATTAGTAGTTGGTATATTTTTCCTCACCAGTAGTGTTCGCCATTTCCAAGTGTTAGTAACTGATACTGATACGAGGTCGCCTATAACAGTCCATATCACCTCTCGATGTCGGAGTGGCTTCGTCTAGCTGCTGTTTCTTCCAGTATACTCTATGGTGGATAAGCTATCTGAAGGGAAGTAGTAGTACTAGTAGTAGTAGTGCATGTGGCCGGGAGGTCTGTCTAGGATCATTGCATAGTAGTAGTAGAATATTCCAGCACGCCAGAGAGGAGGCCATATTCAAGCTCTTGCTGCTCATGTGGGATAAGAATATATCAAATATCATCCATCTCGAGCCCTCATCCCGGCCCTCTGGGGCCAGCTCCTTGCGCAGTCCCTCTCATCGCATACGATTCGCTGCACATTCCGACCCAGCCCCCAAGTAGAGGCGGTTACCCATGCTGATGGAGGTACCCGGATGCCCTTCATCCTGACTAGTGCAGGATTATCCTTTGGGAACATCCTTGTTGGAATACCATAAACAGTGTATGCCAACAGTTAGGATTGGGCGGTGATGAGGTCGGAAGTGATCAGTCGAGAGAAGGCCCTTGGAAGATTCGTTATTACTCTTCCTTGCGTGGACAGAGGGAGTGGCTTTCCTCATAGAGGAGCTTATATCGATAGAGTTTCACCCGTTTTACGTGGAGTGGCGCAAAACTCGGTGGAACACGCGATATTCGCGGCGCTATGCAGTAGTCGTGAGATTTGTTTCCCACTAGTGTTTTTCACATCGCGGGTGAAACTCCGATGTTATTATGAATATATGAAATTCCCACATTGATTATCATAATTCGGTTTTAATATTAAAGTTGTATAGTATACAACTGACCCGCGTCCCAGCAGCCAAAGGCAGTATAAAACTCGGAATTACCTTTCTGGGTCCACCGAGTTTTGTGAAGAACTTCTGATCTGATTATTCATGTTCATTGTCACATACTGTGGAAAGACCTCTTCTAACCCATGTAGAACTCCCTCTACAGCTGCTGCAAGCCTAGGCTTGTGCTACTGCGATCCTCATTATTGCTTCTGCTACCACGGCACATCTTCTGAGTTGATATCAATATGATCGTGGATGTACTCCTTCATGCAGTATAATGGTGTCCAAGAAAGATGAACCACCGGGCAACGGTTTAGATGAAGACGCGTTTCCCGCCTTCCGAGATCTACTCAGAGCCTTAGCTGACTATACCAAGCTTACTGGTTTCCGCTACGAGTACTCGTTAAGCCGTTCGTCATCGTTACTGAGAATGGTCGTTTCTCAGCCCGCGAGATTTTCAAGACCCTTCAAACTGTGACCCGGCGGTCAGCAGCATAGTGAAGGACTACCAAAGGCGACTCGTCACTGGATCGGACCCGGAGTTGTGGCGGCAAGCAGTGAATGCGGTACGATGTGCCGAACAGGAAGGCATCAGGACTGTTATGATGGCTACTTGCCGTGATCTGGGCGTGTGGCCTCAGAACGTGGATGCGAGTGAGAAGTCATGTAATAATGCTAATGCCTTCTTCTTGTTGTTCATACTACCTTCTGTAGCTATGGCCTGGCAAGACACATCAGAGCCTCTGGATAAGATCGCCCTCGCCCTCTATAATCAACAACACAACGTAGCAGATAGTGAAGGTTACCAAGTACACCTAACGCCTTGTGAGGATTATTATCGATTTTACTGTCTTATTAGGCGGTCTCTAGAACAGCTAGTTTCATATCCGATTTTGTCTATGCTACTGTTGGGAGCGAAAAACCAGAGCTCCATCAGGGTACTAATACGGTAAGTGGTAGTACTGAGTAGAATTGATCAGGTGAGAAGTCCAAGCTGATGCTCACAGCCTTCCTGAACAGAGTTAAGGAGTATCAAGCACAGAGAGAGGTCGATATTGGCCGGCAGGAGCCCGAGACATACAAACGAATACGAGGGACTGTACGACAACAACAACAACAACAACATCGCCGACGATTATGCGACAACCCCTCCTCCTCCTGCTCCTCTTCCATGCTTATTGAGGTCACGGAATACTCCCTCACTTAGGTATTATCAGCTATGGAGGGATGGGCTCCTCCATCGTTGGTAGCATATATAGGGGATTGGACTAGTGATAACTTCCCATCGCCTACTACTGCTGCCTTAGTAATAACACTATCACTACTCGATCCTAGGTCTGCTGCTACTGATCAGCTTGGTTTTGGAGTTGTTGCCGCGGCTACGGCTATAGGAGTGGCAGCTGCGATGAGCAGATCCAAGAAGAATAAGGAGCGAAGACATGACTAACAAGCTACTATCAATTCTCATACATTCGTCCAACATTATTTTTCGCTAAATCAAAATAGTTGTGTCGATGAAGTGGCAGTTCTTCGCCTTCCCGACAGTATATGGTGTTGACTTCAAAGGCCCCACTTGGTATTACTAGGGGGGTACTCCGGTCGAGCGTCCGGAACGATATGGTCAGCGACTCCACTGCTTCCCTCACTCGTTTTGGTTCATTTTCAGTAGACATCCACATGTACCGTTCCTGAAAGTGAAGCCGTACATTTGCTTTCAATCTGTCATCTCGACAGGAGCAGCCCATGTCGTCACTTAAGGTTGAGAATTGTGTGGTGGAAGGGAATATTGTGATCTTGGATACATCTCAGTCTAGGCAAGGATGTAGCAGTAATAGTAGTTGAGGTGACTCGGACATCCAATGCTCAGCGACCAAGACCCTCTATACTATCCACTGTATTATTCGATGACCTATGTTGACGGGAGTAAGGCTGAAATGCGACCGCAGAGCTCTAAACAAGTCCGGCTCTCTTATTCACTCTCAACATAGCTGCTGTTGCTGCTAGCGTTGCCTTTTGTTTGGGTAGCTTTTGATTTTGTTGTGTTCGATTAGAGTACTCCAGCACAGCGGAAATATCATCAGTATGCTATCAAATTTAATTTTTTATAAATCTTGGAGTGTCCCGGCAGTAGCGGCGGCTCGGCATCCATTCCGAAGGCGAACTCTCATTCCAACTGTGTCAAGGGGGATATCCTCAAACTCCTCACACAAGGACAGCAAACCGCCTGACAACCACCTGTACCAATTCAAGGCGAGGTTAGTAAGCTCATCATCCTGGCTCCTTCCCTATGCGCCCCTTTGTGTTGCAGTCGTATAGTTATACCCAACTTCAAGAAAGAAGTAGGGGAAGACGCTTCATTTCATAGCAGCTTGTGAGGATCTGCCTACTATGACGGTGTGATCTAACTTGTTAGATACATTGGAGTTGTGGACGGCGTGGGGGGTACGAATGTGCCAGGCGTGGATCCAGCTCGATATAGCCGAACTCTCGTGAATAAGTGAGTGAAACAGCCGCTAATAACAACATACGATATTGGTCAATCAGTATTGTGGGGGAAATAACTCAATACGAGAAGGAGTGTTTAGCTCATCAACCTTCGATAAGGGGAGGTCCCGCAGCCTATCGCCCGCCAGATCCCCAGGCGGTCATGGCTCGGGCTGCATCTCAAACGACTTACATACAAGGTAGGTGATTGGTACTGCTGCTCGTCGAGGTGGTGTTACATTTTCTATCAGGTTCGGCTACTTGTCTCCTCGGTTTCCTCTCCCCTCTCACTGGAGTACTCCATACGTGCAATATTGGAGACTCATGTTTTCTTGTTTACCGCTCGGAAAAACAGCAGGTGGATGGTATTCACTGCGAGCTGAGCTCGGTATTTATTAATCTCAGACCCTTTATCGCTCAAAGGAACAACTGCGAGCCTTCAACTTGCCCTATCAAATCGGCCCTGCTAATCCAGATCTGCCCCTCCTGAGTGGGGAAGTAGATGAGATACAACTAGCAGATGGAGACAAGGTGAAAAGTATCCCTCTGTCGAAGAAAACTAACCTGATTGAATAGGTCGTCTTCGCTACAGACGGCCTTTGGGACAATTTGTATGATGAAGATATTTGCAGTGTTATCCAGGATACTGCCGATGATGTTGATGGAGCATGTCAATCACTAGCAGAACAAGCATATAGGAATAGTCGCGATAAGTCCGTGTCCTAGTCTTTCGTTGAGGCTAGTTAATTCTTCTCAGGACACACTACTCGCCCTTCAGTAAACGCGCTGAAGAGTTCTTTGGTCGTCGTATTCATATTGGAGGTAAGTCGTAAGCAAGCACCATCGAAGTCGTTCTGCGGGTGACTTCAATTCTGTCAGGCAAACCTGACGACATCTCCATAGTGGTTGCCGAGGTGAAGCGGAGACCATTCGGTTCCATCTTGGGTGAGTGTACACAGAGGGTCTTACTGCAATTTTATTATTTCAGGGGCTCGCACAACACAGTTCAGTGAAAATGATGATTGTTTGCCTAGTCCTCGAACTCTTGCACAGTTGAAGTTCAGCGTGGCTGATGCATTCTGACATCTTGTTTACTATTTATCCCAACCTTAACTGCCTCTCTGTCGATGTAACAATGTTAGTGTCAGTAATAATAGCTCTGATTTAACTATTGTAATCCATAATATGAAGAATACATTTGGTGTTCCTCTTAACTGCGTGGAAAACGTCTCGTTATGTTGAGTTGATGGGCGTATCGTCAAGAGTGAGGGACGCGTACCGATATATACAGGGTAGTGTGTAAAGAGGTAATCGTAATCTCGCTGCGAGTGACAGTTCGTAAACAAAAAAGGTAACATTCGAAAGCCCTCATCGAGCTCTCTCCAGCGCCGTATGAGCGGTTCTGATATCCATATTGTGCACTGATCTATCGTCATACGCGGAATCGGCTGCACAGGGACAAGTTGTACCGGTTTATTCCTTCGGTGGAACCTGAGATCCCGGACCTTCACGTCAGTTACGACTCGTTAGTTGTTCCGACGACTGAGTTGGTTTTGAACGTCCCCAACCACGACCATGATGGCAAGTCTATGTATCAAAACCTAAGCCGTGATATTTTTCACAGTGGAGTGGGGCTCAATTCCCTTCTTTCCCACTCCCAGTGATAAGTTTAACACCATTCATACTCGCAAACTCAATGTCATAGGATAGGAACTGGACAGTACATTACAGAGTACACTGGAGATTATGGGTAGAGGAATAAAAACAGTAACGGAGTCAATTGTCTTGCTGTTCGAGGAGATGCTCCATAGTGGAAAGGTCCACGCACCAATAGTCCCATACGCAAGGATCTTTTCTATCTTCTTGGCCGGACGATGCTGAATCGATATGCTTGATGGGAGTTGACCACCGATGATCAGCTCACCTGCAATCGCACGCTCTTCGGAGGTCACACCAGAGCAGACTAGAAGGGATTGAATCCCGGAGTTCAAACCGAAGTGGATGTCCGTATCAATACGGTCACCTACTCGCAGTCATCCAAGACGAGCGGAAGACTCCACCACTACTCACCAACCATAACCATCCTTGACGAGGGCGTATCCGGATGAGCCTTCCGAATGGCAGCTTGCATAGCGAATGGTTCCGGCTTGGCTATAAAGCAGTCCGGTTCTCGACCAGATGCCGTAGCGAGGGCACGGACGATGCAAAGATTCCCAGGGGCCATCTGATGAGACAACTAAGTCGATATTCCCAAAACACAGATGCTTACCAAGGCTCCCTTCGCTACTGGGATTTGAGCATCTGGATTGGTGGCAATGAATTTGCATCCTGGTATAAGCTGAAGGCACAGCGATGAATAGGCGAGCTTGTAGTAGTTGATCTGTACGTCAAAACCTGCAGCGACAACCATGGTTGAATCGCACCCGTCAAACACCGCTTACCAGAAATGACCGCCTGAATAGTCGGGTCCACATTAATCTCCCTCAGAGACTCAGCATCCATCGCTTTCCCGCTGTCGGCCTCTCCACCACCCACAACAGTAATGCCTCGACTCTCCAGCTCACGGACCAAATTCTGCGTTCCAAGCACGTACCTGCGAAGTCCATCATATAGGCGTTCCCTTGCCTCACTCACTTACACTCGTGTAATGCCGAGCTGCTCGAGTCTCAGGCCAGTAAGATATGCGCTACACAGGACTCTGTCCTCCTTGAAGAGGCCATCCACTTCGGGGTACATCTTGGTGACTTTATCGACATACTGTTGACGCGTTTTCGAGCTGTTGTTGGTGAAGCACCAAACGTCCTTGTGTTCATCATACAGCCTCTTCAAGAGGGATCCAACGCCATCAAAAGTGATGTTACCGTCATAGAGGCAACCGTCGAGGTCGAAGATGAAAACATCATGATCGTCGAGGAACTTACGGGCCTCTGAAGAGGTGCTTATCTGCGTCCCGGCTCTAAGCCGATCCTCATGGGACGAAGCACTAGTTTGACTGCTACTAGAGAGGGTGGACATACAAAAGACGAGATAGGAAAGGAAAGTCTGAACGGCTAGTGAGTCAAATCACGAAGACAACACACGAACAAGTATACACCGAACCGCTGAATTGACTATGACCGTAGCGATCAGAACTTCATACGTCATATTTTATCCTACCCCGCGAGGATATCGTCGACTTGTTCTGCATCGACCGCGGAACCCTCAGCTGAAATGCATTCCGGTGGAGGCATGCCCTAGATTAATCATATGTACATGGTGGGATTACTAGCAGCAGGAGAATACACATCTAGACGGACTTTCCTGACGCACCTGCGATTTCGGCAGGGCCCGTGAAAACTAACGCAGCCGAGTAGCCGCCTGCTCAGGAGAGAGGAACGCCGACAGATCAATTTGGTGTAGGACTTCTTTGGTCAACACAAGTCTGTGCAGTGGGCCGAGTCGGACACCAAGAACTGCACAGCCTCGAAGGGACAGAGGACACAATGGCATTGGTCACCTCAGCTAGTTCATCTCATACGAGTCCATATAGTGGGTTGCCAAGCCATGCTTTAACAGGTCCACGCTATTCAGGCGAACTCCTGTTGGACCTACCGCTCCGGGGTGAACCGACGGCACATGCTAGATAGAACCCGAACCCGAGAGATGAAGTAGAAGACAACAATGTCGAAGGCCTAGACCGGTGACCTACGCATTTATCGAAATCGGTGACGATCTCAGGCATCGAGTGCCATATAGAGTTCTCCACTATAGTGATATGATGAGTGCAAAGGAATGGCCAACGCCTCCACCCGTTTGGAGGGATACTTAGCAGCTCAGGATGAAGAAGGCACTAACGAATGAGCCCGGTCATTCATTTACGGCTCGTGGCCCTACACGTTGGTATTGGTATACTCCCCTGAGCGATAACTTCGATATTTTCGGAATAAAATACTCCACGGACTGTCGCCTTCATTCCCCAATACGGCCCTCCGCAATCTCGAACATCCTTCAACTTCTACCAAAGAAACGAAATCTTTCAATATGTATGATTTCGAGCCATCCCCCCGGCGTTAGAAGCACTCCAACACGACACGGCCTTGCCTCGTCAAGCATGCACACAGCGACTTCATGAAGGTATCACCGCTAGTTCAGTCGTGTGACAATGATTGTATTAGTGCTATTGCTCTCACCTTGAGTTGACGTAGACCACCCTACATGATACCACACCACCAAGGGCCACCGAGGCAATCGGTATTATGGCATACAATGCGTGATACAACCTCAAACTGCCCTGCTTGCTGATCGAACGGGTCAGGGTAAGTTGGGTAGTACCTAGTGACTAAGCGAGACAGGAAGCTATGTATCAGCTTAGTGAGCGCAAAGATGACACCAGGAAGAATGCATCAGAGTAACCGGACAACGCGACAGGTTTAGATAGGGACACCGACAAAGTTATGGTAAATGGCATGCTAAATTCAATAGTAAACTCGGTCCATACACCCGATCTCTCCAACTTCCTCGAAGACTTTTCTCTCCAAGTCCTCTACCTAAGTACAGAAAGTAAGTAACAATATAGTGCTACTGAGGAGGCTATAGTGATCTCACATCGTCGGCAAGGTCTTCGATGGACCATGGCCCTACATCCCTCTCCTGCTTGGACCTGTCACTAGGCTTGTAACTTAATGCGCACAGTGGTTACCTCAGCCCATGCTGGAGTAGATATCGGCGATATGCCCTACACGACTCGTATAGATCACGACGATGCTCCAACAAGCTCACTCGTCGAGCCTCGCGAACCTGACCAAGGGGACTCCACGGCAAGCACGTCCCATGACCCCACCTGGGCTCGTTGCCGTCTCTTAAGTACCACTCCCTCGAGGACTTTCCCTTGTCGACGGTCCTCATCTGTAACCACAACCGGAGCAGCAGCAGGTCCACGAACATGATTGTCCCTCCGTGATGAAGTAGAGGAGGAGGAGCTACCCCCAACACCCAACGTAATTTTCTGCCGTCTCTGATACCCAACACGACTATCACGACGAGCCTGGCCACTGGCAACAGGACCAGCAGCTGCTGCTGCTCTCGTTCGCCCATAGATAGGCCCTGGGACTTGCAGCTTCGCTCGGAACCTGGCAGTTCTGATGCCCTCAGGCCCTTGTCGTGTATGGCCATCTGACGCCTTGCTCTCTCTCAGAGCTCTGACCCTGGCTGGAATGGCTCCAATGGGTACTCGGTTGTCACGCGGACTTGCCGCGTAACTCGGTACAGCCCTCCGCAGGTCTCGTTTTATAGCACCAACCCGCCGATCTCGAGTGCCAGAGGTAGAAGTTGTATAATCATTTTCAATCATCGGTCTGCGTAACATGGTGGAACATGCATGTGAACTGGATGGAAATTTCAATGTCGGAAGACCATTGCGGCACACGACAAGGACCCTAGGTAGAAACGTAGAGTACGGATATTGAGGAACTAAGTGACAGTGTGACGTCAGGAAGGGGGGAGAGTACAAAGCGACCAAACAACTCTATTCTTGCCATGGAACTTCAGCCATCCAGCCTCGGCATTACGAGGGTCACGAGCCAGGAGCCATCGGACCAACTCCTCGTGGGTTCTAACAGGGACATGCTCTCCATCTCGGTCAGCAACAAAACCTGACGGGCGACCTGTACGATGCTTACGATACGCTGAACTCACGGTCAGTGAACTCATCCGAGAACACACAGCAAGGCACGATAGCATAGGGCTTATCGAACTCCATCGCAACTGATTGGACATACCCAGTAGCCTGGTCCGGGTGCATGCCGACAACAACACTGATGAACCAAGCCCTAAGGGTTACTCACAATGACAGAGTTGCCCACCTGCAGTCACGGAAAATGCCTGCCTTAACTTCAGCATCTACTTCATCGTCCAGGAGCATCTTCAAGTGCCGTGTGTGCTCCAGTCGCCAGGCCACACATTTCTCCTTCGACATCTTACCACCCATCATTCTATTCACGAGTTGCCGTAACCTCCTCGTCGGGGCAAGGTTCTGTCGTGGGTCAATGACCGTAACAGGTATACCTGAGGAGCCTTCGTAAGCCCTGTACTCGCCATCGAACTTGCCGCCCACCCAGTGCTGCCAGCTCTACCGCCAGCTCCCCCTTGCCTCCAGCAACATCAACTACACCACTACCGGACTGTAGCACAGCCAAGGTAAACGTATCCACTAGCCACTCTAAGGAAAACTGCCAATCTAGGGAAATGCCAAGTCCGATCAGTCCCACCAGCGAACACCCGAGCCCTGTTAGCATGCTTCTCCTTCTCGTGCATCTCATATAGATCATCGACGTGATGTGAGGCCGCGGACTGATTCAATGGTACTTTGAGAAAACAGTGGGGGGGGATATATGCACATGGTCATGTATTGGTAAAACTATGGAAATTCCGAGAAAATTATCGTTAGTTTCTGTACAGGTGGATTTTCATAATGTAGTGAGGAAACTTACGAGCTCAGTTGAGGGGAGCAAACATGAACAAACATATATTCCCACACGGCAAGAAGATAAACCAATACGCATACCTTAGATTCCCGCATCCTCTCCATATACTCTTTCCTAGCCCGACCCGAAATTTGGATGTGAACATCATCACAGACCTTCCTATGGCATCTCCCGTTATTGTTGACGAAGAACTTGCAGACCCTCTCCAGCGGACAGGGCAGGTCCTTCAGGTCGTATACCCGATCCTGGTGCTCCGGTGGTACGAATTCCCCATGAGGAGCTGTCGCCGTATTAGTGAGGAACCCCTTGCCTAAACTACTGCTTATCATCACCATCAAACACACCCCGAGAGCTTACGACCAACAAATGGCTTCAGTCCGGTCCATGGCTGTATTATCTCCAGCGAGTCACCACTGTTATCTAACCGCACGGCCATCGCCCCTGGCCGGCGAGTTTCCTGTATAAACCCCTCAACACGGACAACATCCCCAAGGTGGACCGGCTTCAGGACGGCTCGAGCACCCTGAGTAGATAGCAGTAAAATACCAAAACACCGCCTACCCCTGTCACCGACCCCATCCACTATGATCTCCAATGGTTCCCCAAGAGCAGGATCAAAGCTCAGTGCCTCCCTCGATGCTTGCAGGTCCAAGAACCCACACCCTCGACCACGGAACCGTTTCGCCACAGCTTGGCCCTAGGACTAGCACCTTCCAACTACCCGAGCCTGGTTCCCCGCCTTACCATCACAGAGACCCTACCACCAACCTCGCCTGCCACGATGGAACCCCAGACGCTCGCCGCAGTCTGCTCTCCCATTCGAATTGAACTGCCGCTGAGGACCAGGAGTAAGAATAAGAACACAACAAGCCCGTAAGAGGTGAATGATATGCTTAGCATGTTGACGTGAAGTGCTCTAATCACCAGTAGCATCCAAACCATAATGAACCAACACAGGAGGCAATACAAAATACCGTCAACTCGCGTTGTATTGACAATGCTACAGAGGTACCTGAATGGCCTGATTCGCGTACATAGAGACTGCAGGACCATCTACTCAAGGTCACATCCGCCACCTCGGTTTCCCCGATTGGGAGTTACGATTGAATGCTGGTGTAGGGGACGGAGCCCTACAAGAGGTACCTTACCCCAGACCATGTAAGCACCATGGTACCTTCTCATGTGCCCAGTAAGGCTACGATGCCGCACTCGGTCAAACGGTGGCCCAACACCGCCGACCAGTCCACCTGAAAGGAAGCTGACAAGGATCTCGGGAGGTTGGCGCAGCCGACCTTTCATGTTGTCATTACTGCTGCTGTTGTGCTGGTGCATCATCTGTGGTGATGGCGACCCGGGCCTCTGAGAGGGCCTCATACTGGGGCTCGCTGGCCTAGACCTCACAGAGGGGGAAGGGGGCCGATTCTAACGAGCATCAGTGCAGATGAGGATACTGGTGGCGTACATAGGAGCCCGTGGGCGAGGACCTCATGCTACTGCTGTTGCTGCCATTGGCCAAGCTAGGCGCAGTATTTGGCCGCCGACCCACTGCCGAGCCCGGGAGCCCTCGTTTGCTGAGAAAACCAGTGACTACCGAATCCACCCGGGGAGAGGACCTCGGGTCAAGCATTCCTAATCCTTCCGAAGAAGTAACCGCCCCAGTAGGCATCGAACCTGAGCAACCTTCCCAGTGAACACCACTCTGTCCACCCGACTCCTGCCCACCCTGGCTGCTTCTGAGACTACTAGTGCCCATATAGTTCTGTCGGAGGGACGATGTTGTCGTAGCGGTTCCTTTCGAGGAGGCCGCCGAGCCCATCAATGAGCCCATACCACTGCTGGACGGTAACTAGAACAATACCCTCCACAGCTACATCATAACAACACCTACTCCCCTGAGGAGGCCGCGACGTTCCTGCTGCGACTGCTGCGAGGTAGCCGATCTCTGATAACTCCTCATCATAGGACTGTCGGATCGCTGATAACTACTACCACTTCCACTATAGAAGCGTTGGTTCCTAAGGGCGGAATTTAGGCGCCGAATAACTCAACCTTTATCACCCCGGACTAGGGTCTCTATGGCCATACCGATGATGATGCTGCTGCTGAGGAGGAGGAGCACGGCCAGCTGGGGAGGGTTCCCGCCGACTAAGCGAGGAGCCTAGACACACTCCGCATACAACAAGGAGACATCCCAAGGGTAATACTCCTGAGGGGATTGCTAGACCCCATAGTGGGGCTGGGCAACCGTCGGCTAGGTCCATCCCCTCGGCCCGAAGCCCACAACTCCTAACAACCTCAGAGTTACCAACCATACCACACCACCATCACATCCTCCCACCACTTTATTGGACTCTCCATTCTCACTAGTTTCCCGGAGGATCGGCGTCGAGGGTCGCCGGGAGGGCGGTGACTCCTCAGCCGCTGTCGAGGACGTATCACCCTATCGTAAGCCCAGTAGAGCCCAACAGCTCCTCATAATACTACCCATGCTCTCGTTGGTATCCTCGTACTCCCAAGTCTCGATGGTAGGCCAATATCTAATCCTCCCAAACAGCAAAGGAGGCAGGGCCAATACTTACTCGATGGACCGCCGCTACCGTTGCCTCCAAGATCTCTACCCCGGCCCCGGTCCTTCTGCATCCCCTCTGCCCCTCGACGACTACTATCATCCTACAATACTCATGGTGCCACCACACCTAGGAGTTCCCATATTACATCAGCCCCCGACAGAGCACGTAGTAGACTTCCATCAAGACTGTTCCTTCGACTAACTCCTCCACCACCGCTTCCGAGCTCCACTGAAGTGTTCAGTGTATCCATGCTCAATGAGGCACTTCGTAGTGGTCCTGACCATGGTCACTGCTTCTTACAGCACTTCACCCCACCCTACTGTTAAGCAGACCTCCCTTAGCACTATCAGGGCTATGGTCACTAGCCTCACGCCTTGCCGCCCTACTTCCTTTCAAACACGACTTCACCGGCTGTTCTATTGTTGTTGACAATTTCTGAACCCGCGGTGGGTTGCCCGGCACCTCTAGCCGTGCTATAATGATAACACTGGTAAGCCTCCAATAGGATACTCCTGTCCACCTTTATCATCTTCGCCGGCGTCACTCCAATCAATGCTACGCCGCATCACACCGTTCATCAAGTTGCCATAATACAGTCTACATGCAACAATACCCCTCCCCCCGGCGCAAGCGGAAACCCCCTCATGTGAGCAACGGCTGCCATAGAGTAGCACCCCATCTACTACTTCACATCCTTATCACTCCGAATAGATAAGTCCGCCAGCGGGCCCATTTGGCTGTTCATAAACGTATTCCGCAGCAGGTACTCTTCGGAGTCCAGCTGGGGCGTTACCGATGACACTGCAATGCGTCAATACCCCAAGGCTAGTTATTTCTCAAACATTGATTGCAACAGAAACGCCGTTATCCTACAACTCCAGTCACTCGATAGTTTCATCTTCTGCGAGGATATGAGCCGCCTTTCGAAGGCCCCGAGTTGCTGTAGATAGCTCGGCCTTAAATTGACATCCGGCCTCCTAGACTGCAGGAACTCCAATGTTTTCCGCATTCCCCAGCGGTATCTACGTCTAGCAGTCAACCCGACTGAACTTTATGGTGAACTCACTTTCGCATTAGGTAAGCACACAAAACTACACAGGATCTCCCCTGACCGCGTTCACTATGGATAAGAATCTGTACTATGATCACACTATTACACTTCAGTGCACCAACCACTACCGATTCTGCATTGTCCAAGGCCTCGTCTATAAAAGCAGTAACTTCGTCAACGACTACATCCCGGGCGTCTAGAACTACCTTAGAGAGATAGCCACATGTTATGACATAAGTTACAAGGCTCGTGTTACTTGGGAGTCATTGTCGAGCCAGTAGTAAGTTAGATAAACTACCCCTATGGGCTCCCAGTGGTTGGGTATCTAGTAATAAGCTCCCCACTTTTCGGACCATTAACCTCAACTACTTGTCGGCCACAGCAATTGATGACATGTGTGACTTTGTTGGTAACGACAAATTCCAACTCCTAAAAAGAAGTCTCTACTACGACCGGAATAGAGACGAGTCTGGTGACCACCTGAGCAGCCATTTCGTCTCCTATAAAGAGCCCGTCCTTCACTTTAACAGCGCCAACTATCTCCCATACTCCCTGCTGGGCTTGACCATACATAGTTTCCCCGAGGGCCGGCGCCAGCTGCGGGGCTGCTGTCATTGAACAGGAGCCAAGCTGCAATTCAGTAGATGCGACCATAGTGTGGCGAAAGAGCAAATTGACGGTAAAATTCACTTCCATGGGATCGAACCGGCGTCGTAACCCGACCAGCAAGTGAAACCGCCCGTTCAATAGACAATGCTGTCTCGCGTTCCGTAGATACGATTTCAAAATTCGATTCCAGCAAGGATTCCAGAATGGACAAATAAAATGGGGAATGGAGAGATGGGGTTCCGGCTACTTGAGTCCCCAGAAATGTTCCCAAAAATAGCCCCAAAACTGTATGTACCCAGATTGTCCCCAAAAAAAATCCACCTGCGCGCGCCCGGGAAAGATCTGCGCAGCTTATTACTGGGGATCCCAACAGACCTCTCCCGAATTTCAGTAGCGCTCCCAGGATTGAATTTAACGAGTTTGATACGATCCTGAGAGCGCTCTGGAAACTCCGGAGAGATCCATCGAACAGGCGGACAAATTTGGTCTGCCAGACCTAATTTGTGGGCTTTATTGAATTGCTCTTGAGTTTTACTAAGAGTACTTTTCCTAATTGTGGGCTTTTCAGAGTACTTTTACTTTCAAAGTACTTTTACTTTGAATTGCTCGAGCTTCCTGTTCTCGTAGCATGAGCACTGGTAAGTATCTCTTCTAATAATCCTTATATTCTTCATGAGCGACGCGTAGTCGTCAAACGTGCCCCAGCGGTCGTATATAGCCCCACTTGCCAGGTACTTCTCGATAGAGCTGAACATGGTCTCGTCAAGCTTCCTGTGATTACCACAGCACCAAACGAGCTGAATTGACGGTATGAAATAGTACTCGCCCTTGTCGTCAGCATAGATTGTCTGCGCTTCTTCCGAATTGCACCATTGTGCTGCCATCAGCAGCGACTGTCGCTGGTACTCGCTGGGTGCCTCGGTCTCTCTACGAATTGGAAAGTCCGCCGTCGCCGCCATGTGCTCCCGCACCAGGGTTGAGAGGCTCGACCCAGGATGAGTCATACCAGAAGATGTAGGAGTGATGAGCAGGCATTTTTGAGTGTATGTAGTGTACGCATACCGGCGTTGAAGCTTCTGTTCATCGCTTCAATGTGGTCATTGTCTTTGGGAACTCTGGCGGCGCTTCGCTCTCATAGCAAGTTTGGCTCCACGTGCATCTATTCTCCAGCCATGTTTCTCGGCACTTCTTCACCAATTCAGGATACCGCTCGTCCCATTGCTCGACGAACAATTCGCATGCGGTGGAGAACATCAGGTGTTTCGGACTCTGTTGTAGCAACCTCGCACCGTGTAAGAACTCTCCGATCTCTTCGTTTGCTCACTGCGCTCTGCCAACCAACTCGGCTTTGATCTCTTGTTTAGCCTTCTCCGCCACCTTATATATCATATGATAATGGCAGAAGGTTCTTATTGTTGTTTGGTCGTCGGACGGTGCCACCCAGTCGAGAGGCGAGCTCAGCTTGTAGCTTGCTCATCTCTCCATGTACCTGCCATGTTTTCGTCAGGCGACTCTCACGAAGATCAGTATTACCACTGTGAGTGAAGCTACTACCACCTATGTGACGAAGGCTACTACCATTCGGACAAGAACGGAGTTCCCCGGGATGGAAACTGCGCCCACCAATAACGCACTTTCAAATTCTACTTGGATTTGGAACAACGGTTGCGGGCCAACTATGAACGATTTTCAAATTCTACTTGGATTTAGAACAGCGATTGCGGGCCAACTATGAACGACTACCATTACGTGTCAATGGGCTGTTCATCTACTCCCCCGTTAGTAAGTGGTACGGTTATGAGATGTTAACTCAACAACATGAAAGTCAGAGATGACGCGGATGATTCCCCCGCAACATTACATAAGCGGAAGTGAACATAACGACAAAATGAACCTATGGTTCTAGAGAAAGTTACATTAGTGCAACACCTTTCGAGGCACCAATACGAGTGGCACCAGCAGCAATGAGATCATCCATCTCCTGCTTGGTGTGGATACCACCAGCGGCCTTCACACCGCATCTGGAACCAACAGTCTCACGCATAAGCTTCACATGGTGGACAGTAGCACCATACTTGCTGAAACCCGTGCTGGTCTTTACGAAATCGGCACCGGCGTCAACACAGACATTGCAAGCCTTGACAACTTCCTCGTCAGTCAAGAGGCAACACTCAAGGATAACCTTCACGACAACACCATCGGTTTCGGGGTTAGCCTTCTGGTTAGCCAAATAAGCGCGGACAGAATGGACAACGCTGTAAACATCATCCTCAACTTTATCCCAAGAACCACTCTTGATGTAGCCAATGTTAATGACCATATCGACCTCCTTAGCACCGTCCTTAACAGCCTCGACAGCCTCAAGGGACTTGGCAGCAGTCGAGGTAGCACCAAGAGGGAATCCAACAACAGTGCAAACCCTAACATCGGTGTCCTTGAGGAGCTCGTGGGCGAGAGGTACCCAACAAGCATTTATGCAGACACTGGCGAAGTCGTACTGCTTGGCCTCAGCGCACAACTTGCGAATCTTCTCCTCAGTGGCATCAGCGGCGAGCTGAGTATGATCGATAAACTTATTCCTCTTCTCAGGGGCCTTATCACTAGCATAAGCATTAGGGCAAGTGAAAGTAGGAGGGACGGGAGTCATACCCTTGAAGAATGGAACGGGGAAAGACATTTCGAATGAGATGGGCAAATTATAAATCCAATACTGAACGGATGAACATCAAGACCCTACCGAATCACTACACAACTACAAATCACCTCGCAGTATCATTCGAAAGCGAAATAATACAAGTGAATGTTGAGTCTGTGACTAACAAAATGTTACCACAGTGCTTAGCTTAAGCCACCGTCGGAGACAGACCGGCATAGCAAGCTACGCTGAACTTGGTTAAGCAGCGCGCAAGAGCTTCGGAGGATATACAGCAGCTCTAAGTTGTCAAAACTTAACGTTCCGCCTTCTCCAATAGGTTCCTAGAGTAACTCAGATTAGAGTGAGTGGTGCCGGGCATATTTTAGAAATTGTGATTTATAGATGACGAGCGTATTAGAGGATCTTATATCAGAATCCTAGTTGTCAAGTCGCTTTTTAAGACCTTGAAGATGATAAGGCCTAGAGAAAGATTAGAAGATGGATTGATCGTAGACGAACCACTCATTCCACTCCAACCACTTCACTTACATAATCACTGTTAATAATTCAGTACAATTCCAAGAGGTCTACACTTCTAGTATAACCAAGAGATATCAAGCGAGATGTGAACTGAGCTTCATAAGTTCTACTACAACATCAACCATAACACTCAAGACCTTCAAACCCTGTGACTCTCAACCACTCAAGTGTCAGCCGAAGAGTACGGAGATTCAACCCTCACTAAAGCCTGCCCATGGTTACTCAACAACGCAATACAATATGAGCCATTACAGACCTCGCGGATGATTCCCCCGCAAGCATCTTGTAAACTAGACATAGTATGATTCATTCAATAGCATAAAACAGCTGAGAAAGTTACATTAGTGCAACTCCCTTGGAAGCACCGATACGAGTGGCACCAGCAGCAATGAGATCATCCATCTCCTGCTTGGTGTGGATACCACCAGCAGCCTTCACACCGCATCTGGAACCAACAGTCTCACGCATAAGCTTCACATGGTGGACAGTAGCACCATACTTGCTGAAACCCGTGCTGGTCTTTACGAAATCGGCACCGGCGTCAACACAGACATTGCAAGCCTTGACAACTTCCTCGTCAGTCAAAAGGCAACACTCAAGGATAACCTTCACGACAACACCATCGGTTTCGGGGTTAGCCTTCTGGTTAGCCAAATAAGCGCGGACAGAGTGGACAACGCTGTAAACATCATCCTCAACTTTATCCCAAGAACCACTCTTGATGTAGCCAATGTTAATGACCATATCGACCTCCTTAGCACCGTCCTTAACAGCCTCGACAGCCTCAAGGGACTTGGCAGCAGTCGAGGTAGCACCAAGAGGGAATCCAACAACAGTGCAAACCCTAACATCGGTGTCCTTGAGGAGCTCGTGGGCGAGAGGAACCCAGCAAGCATTTATGCAGACACTGGCGAAGTCGTACTGCTTGGCCTCAGCGCACAACTTGCGAATCTTCTCCTCAGTGGCATCAGCGGCAAGCTGAGTATGATCAATAAACTTATTCCTCTTCTCAGGGGCCTTATCACTAGCATAAGCATTAGGGCAAGTGAAAGTAGGAGGGACGGGAGTCATACCCTTGAAGAATGGAACGGGGAAAGACATTATGTAGTATGGATTGATAACTATAAAACCTAAGCACATGAACATAAAGATGACTCAAGTCGCCCTACACCAAAACACTTGAATAGAACATACTAACTCATTCCTAAGCGACTCGCGCATCTGCTAGCGCCAGCAAGCTTAAGCTTTGACTAAGCCATGGGGACAGAGTTTGTGTGCCTGCGCATTTTGATGGGGAGAACTCCTGCTACAAGACTTCGAGTACAGTAGTATCGTCCCGACACTTCCTTTCCCTCGCTAATGTGCCTTATCATCTCGTTCGCGACAAATTTCACGAGGAAAATGCGGATCAGCAAGGATTCGCATCGCGGATTTCGCATATCCATGCGAATTCCCCCTTCGGACCCGGAGTTCCCGTGGCACCATGGATCTCGGTTCAGATTTACCTCCTCTCTTCCTCGGACGTCTCTTGGCACCGGCGCTGGTTCAGATAGTGGTTCAGCCACTGTGTTTGGAGTCTACGACGAGCTCGTCCTTCAAGAACGAGCTCGATAGCTATACCAAGTTGGTATATCTATTGGCCTAATGCCAGAAGCCGAGTTACACACTGGTGTTGGCTGAGACCTTTCTTGAGCCAGGTCATTAGCGCTCCCAACGATGAAGCCGTTGAGAGGCTGTTATTTAAGGAGGCAACACACGACGTTGGACTCGGACGACTTCAAACAGATGCGCCGAAGCAAGCAAGAGACTGGTTAGCATGGCGGTTTCAGGTGGCCCAGGGCAGCAGCCCAAAGTATGAGACAGTTCATCGATCTTATCCGCTCTAGAGCACGAACGAATTGGAACAGTATACCCTGAACGTAGACGGTATATGCTCAGAGAGCTACACTGTGACCATTCCACATCTCTCAATCGATCGACTGGGCGCACGCGGCTAACGTGCGCTGACGTGCGTAACCTAGTGACGAAGATGACAGTCGGCTTCAATAGAGATAGTGAGTGACTGGCCTCGGTTTCTTCAGATCGTCTTGGCCGATGACGTCGGTCGTTTACTTGCGTCGCTCTTGAGCTTCAGAACAAAACGGTATGTGGAGTCATGTTGATGCGTTGCGCCCGTGTGTCCGCGTTCACTCCAACACGCAACCTCAACTGCGAAAGAAGTTCAAGTCGTGGTCCACTACCAGATGATCGGACGTTACGGATTATACCGTTATTTCTCGTCTTCGCGTGGACTCCTCTGTACAAGGAGGGCCATGGACACTGCAGTGGATGCTCGCCGTTTTCACAGCTCGCTAGGCATTCACGTTGGCGCGTCGTAGACACACATAGGGTTTACAGAAGCGCCGCATCTATCCTTCATTGGGATTCTGTTCACCGGTTCTTGCTACTGCAACCACTGAGATGCTATTCTATGGAATGTCAACCCACCACAACATCGAGGTAGCTCACAGTAACAACTAATCCACGTGGCTCTGTCGTTGGTGAGGTCATCATATTGGCAGTTATATTCCTTGGTTTAACCGCTAGATACCTCATCTGGGAGGTCGAGCGGTGGTATACTCTTGCTGTCGGGTTGGTGTGTGGCCTCCTCACGTTGAGAGGCCGAACTGTGCATGCAGCGAACCTTGCGCGAACAGCGGCGTCGAAAGCGAGTGCTTCACTAACAATAAACTGTATCGGTCGGACATTCTTTTGTGTCGGGTGAACGACACGAGAACAGAAGTTAGCCATCGCATCCTCACAAAAGCAGCTAGGGTGACACCTTTGGGCTGAGGGCCTTGACTCTCCATAAGAGCTCAACGAGCAGCAGTCAGTAGCATTGGTACCATTGCACTGCTAGAGGCATGTTTTCCCTGAACGGAGTTCGATCCATAAGAAGGTTGTGTTTCCTTTCATTCACTGTATTGGTATGGGGATAAAGATAGGATGAAGTAGATGATAGGGAGACGATTGATTTTCGTGTGGCCATAATATTTCATACTGTACCTCCTTGAACGTCTTTGAGATTGTCTCTCTATGATAAGCGTGATCTGCCTGATACTCCTCGTGAACTGGGAGTAGGTCGCAACCTTTTGGGCGTGGAAGTGTTAGTTGTTGTGTCCCGTTTGTCTCCTTTGTGTTAATCGGAGGTGCATTTGAGTAGGATTTTTTCCAGGCGTGGATATTGCTCCGTCGGGAGGTCTATGTGTATCATCGGGTCATGCGAAGTCTGGTTCATTCATCAGTTTGTTTTTTCCGTTAGATGGGAGCTTGTGAATCATGTTTTGAAACATCTAGGTCTGCTGTTCCTCCACCAGTAGCAGCTGCACTGCCGGTACAAGTGGTGTACACCATTCAGGATCAGGAGGCCGTACCAGAAACAGTGGTGTACCAAGACACTCTGGATTTGCCCACTGTGACCATGGCCAACCAGCCTTATACTGTGACTACCGTGACTACTGAGACTACTGTATGTCCTGGCCAGACTGACCAGGTTGTTATTGAAGATTCTGACGATGAACACATCCCCGAGATAGAAGAGATCTCCGTGGTCAGTTCCGAGGAAGATAATGCTACTTCTAGCTGTGATGTTGAGATCACTAGTACAGCTGTCGAGCCCTCGGTAGTCACTACACCCGAGGAGGTTGATACTACTAGTGATGGTCACGAGGAGGTCTCTGAGGTACCTTCATCTAGCAGTCCGGTATCGGTGGAGCTCATCCGTACTGCTGCTGCATTGGAGGCTAGTCAGACTGCACTGGATCAGCCTGAGTCGACTGTCCCTCAGGGGCTGACCAGTGAGGGAGCATCCTTTGCTCTAGCCGCTAGTTCTGGCATCGTACCATCCCCTGGAGAGGGATCTACGCCGGTGCCTACGGTCATGCAGACTATCATGACTATGACGTCTGGTGTTCAGCCTCAAGAAAGCGGCCCTGTCTACCAAACTGCTGATTCGGGAGGAGACTCTCCAGAAGCTGGCATGGCACTGGAGCCAATGGATGCTGGACCTCTAGCACAGCAATCATTGGGGCTTGCTGAGGTCTCGACACAGTTCGATATCGGTCTAGTGCCGCAAGTGACTGATGTGACAAGTGTTGACGAGGTGATCACTACAGATGAAGTGTTTATGGAGAAGCCAACGATTGAGGACTCTGTGGTGCTCGAGGAGGTCGTTGAGACCACATCTAGTGTGCCTGCTGGTGGAAGGAAGTTCCCCTATCTTTATGACCGTCCTCAGCTATATACTAGGCCCGATGAGAAAGCTGCTAATCTGGGGTCTTTGCGGAAATTTCCGTACTTGTATGACAGGCCAATTTTTGAGTACAACGATACGGTTGTGGCGTCATCGTCCACTAGCATCGCGAGGCAGTTCCCTTACATTTATGATCATCCTGCTCTGGATGCACACTTATCCTTGGGAGAATCTTCTGAATCGCTTAGTACAAGGGTATTCCCTTATATCTATGATCACCCTCAGGTTGGAGCTTCCCGAACTGAGGTACCCTCAGCTCCTCTAACTAGTCGTAGACAGTTTCCATATCTATATGATGCCTCTGGAGAAGTTGCAGTCATTCCGCCCAGGGCTGAAGCCAAGGCAGATGTCAGTGAGTCCAAGCAAGTCCTGGTGAACGACCATGAGGATGAGCCTGTTCAGTCAGAGGCGGCTTATGAACTCCAGTCGGAGAATAAGGTTGCGAGTGGTTCATCTGTGCCCGCAGGGATGGTGGCTTCCGCAGCAGCTCCTATGGATGGCACTCATGATCAGAACGGTTATGACAGTGTTAGTCTTCAGCCAGCTGCATCGACTTCTGCTGATGATAGCTCCATCAAGAACAAAGTTTTCCCGTACCTGTACGATGAGATCGAGGTGCCTGCTGGGCACGCCGATGGGGGTATTCTGCTGGAGGCTGCTGCCCCCAGTGATAGGGTGTTCCCCTATCTATATGATGAGTCGAGCTCTGATCAAGGCAGTGATACTGTTATCACAACCGTTACAACTGTAACGACTATCAAGACTCGAGCCTCGAGAACCAACAGGGCCTCTAAAACTGCACTGCGGGAGTAACTGTCGATGTATGATGAGCGCGGGGATCATCTTTACTAGCTACAATCTTAAACCACAATTCTCGTCCTACTGTCACTGTTGCATAATCATTCGTATATCTTGTCTCAACATAAGTAGTAATCTTACTAGTTTCTTTTTTCACTGCAGACACTCTGAGTTTCACAATATTAGATGATTGTGGGACGTATTAGTTGACTTGGTCTTCATTCCAGACGCTAAGTTCTCCCCTTCCACATCCTTATGGGTTGCAACACTTCTACCGCAGCTGAATCACCGGCCGCTCCTGCAGATGCTGTCCCAAATGATGCTGCTGCTGTTGAAGCGGCCAGAGCTCCGGAGGCTGAGTCGGACGTTGCGATGGTAACCACTGGGAAGCCGACAGGCAGTGGTAATGAAGATAACAGTGGAGCGGTTACTTCTCAAACTTTCCCCTACGTTTACCCCGAAGGTTCCGAGGGTACTAACGTTCGCAATTGAAGAATGCTGGTGGACTTGTAGTCGGTGGACGACAATTATTTTATTTTTATTTCGTAGACACTTTCTAGTCTACTCTCAAGCTAAGCCGTCTTGATGGCGCACAGGTACATTACTATCACATCGTATAGAGGGAAGTACATTCGCACGCTTGACCTCCAGAGTTGTGTTGCTAGTCAGGGTAGCCTACTCAACGGGGGGGGGAACGAGCCAAGCAATGATCCAGTAGTATAACCGGGAACTAATCAGGGGCATCTTTTCGAGAACTGAAAAGAAAAAATGGATATACGTACGCTACCTTCGTGAGGGCTTCGAGTAGTCTCGGGTACTGATCATCATCTTTGTGGAGTTTTGTTACGGAGGAGTTCTTCTACTGGTTGGTTCGCAGTAATATCGCACTGGAGTTGTTGCCATAGGCCTCATCATACAAGAAAGACTTCCAGAAACGCTGTCTGAAACATTCAGGAAGATCATTAATGACTGCGGCCCTGTGGAAGCGAGAGCTCATCTTTCGATTGTCGAATAACGAAGGTCAAGTACGACGCTGTATCAGAGAACACTCGTGTGGGCGTTGCAACGGCAAGGTCTGAACTGTCTGGGGACGAGTCAATGAAATTCTATCAGATTCCACCAGGCGTAGGCGTAGACTGCTTCGTTGCAGCCATCACTACGAGAGTGGTGAAGGATCTGATACCGGCTAGCGAGTCACTTCTCCGAGAAGTGGTAGGAGGGAGGACATCTAATGCGTTCTGTCCTCGTCTGTTGATCAGCTCGGCAATTGCTGTGATCATTTCGGCCGAGTTTCGGTTGATTTAGTGTTCAAAGTCATTGGCACTGCTTGCAAGAAAGTCCGAGACATGGTGAGGGGTAGCTGAGTCCGATACTTCGTATGCTCTTTCGAATGACCTCAGGATTTGCAATTGTGGAGGAGCCTCTTTGGGCGCTCTATGATGTGCGTAAGGCAAGCTACCTTTGAGGAGGGTATGGGACAATGGATGAGTAACAGAGGAATCGATGAAGACTCCATAGCCGACATAATGCAAGTAATTTCTAAGATTCCTCACTAACGCCACATCCATAAGCGTTCAGGCTTTGCTAGGGATGATGGACCCTTTCTACACTGGCATCATCGAAAGAGATGCTTTTCTAGAAGCCATGAGCCTATGCGGAGGCTCTGACCTCTTCTGTTCGCAGCACCTCCCGACCATGCGCTCTTGGATCGCGAAGAGAATGACAGCCATCAATAGTCCGGCGTCGAGTCAGAGCATGGGACAGGCTCCACCGATTCCTCAGTGCGTCATGTGCCTAGACTTGATGATCTCCTCTTATCGTTGTAGCGACCCCGCTGGCAGTCATTCCCCAGTGTCCGCACCCGAAGAGCCACCTGCTGTTTACAGTGTATCATCGTCTTATGTTGATGACGGGGTCTCGATGAGTCTGCCTAAGCCGGACGAGTCCAATGAGATAGTCTTCTCGCCGGTTACAAGGTGCCATAACTTGACCATACCAATGCTATGCCACATTTGAGCTGCAGATTAGACTCGAGCACCAGTAGCGATGCTAAGTATATCGTTCGAGCTCTTAGAAAGCCAGCTCATCGAGGACTGTGGACCGCGCTGATACGGCTCAGCCGGGGTTCTATTTCCACCGACGAGCCCGCCACTCGAGTGCAAGCTATGGTAGAAGCCACTTCTCCCGGCTCGTTTTCGATCTGGGAATCCTTGTGCAGACTCTGTCGCTTCGTCTCGGCATTATGAAAAGGATGGCGTGGGGACTATCGCGCTTACGTATACGTCGGTTTGAGTCCGTTCCCGAGTATCGATGGCGATGCTGGATCGATGATCCTGACAGTTGGTCCTCTAGGTTTAAAGACAACTCGTTCATCCATAGTGTGTCTTACACGCGATCACATCTAGAAGTTGTGAGTTAACATGCCACGCCCGAAACGCCGAGAGTTTGTTACTTCACGTTAGGCCCGACAGGCATCGGCGCTCACCGCGGCGATTTTCGCGCTGACCGCGGCGTTGCGAAGGTCGGTGTATGATGGATTCCATGCTCTCCTGGAGGCCGAGTATATCTTCAGCGAAAGGACGCCCGAACCGGAGAGTTTTATAGAGGAGTTGGTCGAGAGAACAACATGCGTGTGCACTCCAAGCTTTCGGACTTTCAGGCACGACACACGATATCGAACCTTGGAGCATCTTATTGCGTTACCTCACATGCCATCATTAAACCCTCCTCGTCCGGGTAGCATATGTCGCAGCGCTGCATCGACCGCCTCGCGTACTATGCAAGTTTTAGTAGTGGAATTCGGTATTCGACATGGCAGATTCTTCTACACCGAGAACATCGCATTCCAGACTACATAACAACTCGAGCTCTTCAAGTTACATGTCCTCATGTAACATTCCCACGCAAGTGCCTCCCAACAGAGGACAACAAGGCACCCCTGTTGTTGAGGGACCCTATGCATCAGCGTGTGCCCGTAGGGAGTGCTGCTCTCTATCGTCTACGTCTATTCTCGTTCTGTAGAAAACTTCGAGCGTATACTGGAACCACAGCAACAAACTCCTGTTAAAAAATGGCGGAAAAAGCAACCGAATGCTCTGTACCTATTTGCATGATGTGCAGTTCATAACGATCGGCTTGTGTGGTGTTCACTAGGAGGCAATTTTTGCAGTCGATGCGCGTCTCGTTGTCCGAGGTGAAATAAAAGACCAGTGAACGGATCGCTAGTTTTAGAATATCTGCGGCAGATATGGTCCCTACTTCGTACCAGCATAGCCGGCCGCCCCCACGCGACGCTGGCGCGTAAGGACCTGTGGGGGCGCTTCACTCGACGCTTTGGAATAATTTATGCTTGTGTCAGATGTTTGATTTCTGCGCAGAAGATTCGATTGAATAAGCCCGCGGATACTTGGAAGTAAGCTATCGGATATTTGAGCGACAGTCGGAGATTTGAGATGCACGAATTGGGCGGATATGAGAATGACCCTAGTCGGAAATTTTCATGCGGTGTGCCGGATATTGCACGTGACCGGATCGGATGATTGCGTGCGTATCGGAAATAACCCTGACGCGTCGGATATTCGCATGCGGTTGGCCTGAAATAACAGTGCGTAAGTCGGAAACATGAGCGGGAAACGTTGTAGTTAGTTGGCATGTTCCCACGCATGAAGAATGTTTCTATCCAAGTCAGATCGTGCTTGGTTGCTCAACAGTTGTGGGTGTTGGGAATTCGAGTTGGACGAGCTCAGCGGAGATCGTGGTCCATCCCGTAACACGCATGTGTGTATGTTGAACAACAAGTCTGGCTGGGGAGGGTCGATGAAACACTAAGGTTGGAGGTGACGTCTAGACAACCAACACTACTAATTTTGCTTTAGAGTCGCACGCATGTTCTTCTTATGAAGGCGCGCGCAATCCTGTGGTTCTTCTTTCGACCGTGTCCAATGAATTATCAAGACCCGCTCAGGACGCCTGAGCGTGTTCGTTCTGTAAGGCCGCACCTCCATATAATAATCGATGTTCAACAGGCCCAGGACTGTCCTATCAACATCCTTGTATGAGAATCCTGCTGCACATCCTACTGCCCATTCGATTGAACGATTGAGCTTGAATGTCGACTTACCATATTGGTGTCCTACTAATCGGCTTAGTTTTCATGAGGTCAGTGAAGCGGCCAATGGAGGTGTCGCTTTCCCATTGTGTAAAGGGCGCGTTAGCGAGATCGTAGTCAGAGTTTCATGCTTTTCTCGCATCTCTAATCGTGGGCCCCTCAAACAGTGCGTAAAGTTGACGGTCTTAAAGGTACGATGGGTCCTCCTCTAGCACGACTCTCGAGCTCCGGTAGCGGATTCAGGACGTGCAGCCTTCTGTAAGCGTGTGTCAACTTTAACCTCTCTTTCACCATGCTTCCTCCCCGTAATGGCATGTAGTTTGTTATGGGCGCTATAGATGATTTGAATCAACATCGTACATTAGGTTAGAATTCTGTGGGCCCGAAGGTGGTATTGGATATTATATTTCCAGTTTGGAACAACTCGCTTTACAGTCTTTGTGACGGCTACTGCGGACTACGCTCGCTTCCCTTTCTACACTACATAGAAATTCATTTGGAGGATACAGCCGCTATGACCGCGGGGGATAAGAGCTCACATACACGAGTAAGCACCCTGATTTGACGCTTAGATGTGATGGGTGCATCATATTAGCAGTGATTAGGGAAGTCAGTTTAGCGACGCGGTTCGAATTCGGGCCACAATATGATGGTTACACGATCAATTTCGCCGATAGGGACATCGAGTTCGAGGGCCACCTTGCCTTGCCATTTTTTGGTGAGTCAAGGCTGACACGAGATCTTCTATTGATATTTCTAATAATATCCGATACTACTTACCTTCGCTCCGCCATGGTAATTGTCATTGGCCGAGGTTGTTTGGGCAGTTAGCTTATACGGTCCTTGCCGACCAAAGTGAACGATTGGAGGTGAACCAAGGGCTCAAACGAACATGAGCGAATCCCAAAGTGCCTGTGGAGACCCTTCAACTTGAGGTTACCCTCGACTTGGAATAGAATCGACATGCCTGTCTAAGTGACCGGTTCCGGCACCAGATGCGTGTCTTCTACTTCACCAGGGCTACTTTCTGTGCCAAGGATGGAGAGTGGTTCCTCAGCATGTTGTCAGTTTCTTTACGTGTGTAAGCCTTGAGCTCAGAGTCTTTTCCGGCCCCCTAGCTTCCCTAGTGGTTTTTGGACATGCTGAATTCAGAAGATGCTTCTTCACCTAAGCAGGACGTGACATTGCCCGAGATGCCCGATCGTCTGAGCCCTCGGGCTGGTGCCGATTCTGCACACAACAGCGAATCTACTGATTGGCAGAGCCATGCGTCAGAATGGGAGTCTGCCAGTTTATCTGATGACGAGGTCGATCATACTACAAAGTGCGACGAATGCAACTCCCCCATGGACGGCAACGCTAGTGCCCACGGCACCGCTAATCTCGACGGTACGCGACTTGCTGCACATTTTATTCCAATCGATGCCCCCCCTCCTCCTCGCAGTTACTGTGACCACTCAAGAATACAAGAAGCTTTTCCGATCAGCATCTATCGATTAGTAATACCTCCTCCAGCGCCCCTCTTACCCTTCCACAGTTGTTGCCTGCCTCAGTAGAGGCGTCAATTGGTATGCAGCAGTAGGCGATCCGGACACCCGAAGGCCTGGTATGCGCAAGTACACCACATTTTCAGTTCGGGTAGGAGAAGCTGTTCGCTGCCAGCTCTCCCATGCTGTCTACAGATAACCGATTCTTCTGGCCGAGTCACCTCTGCTACCCGTAAGAGATTCACCGACTTCACTGTGTTGAGGCGTGAGCTCGTACGTAATGGGATCAGCCGTGCTTTGTTGGATGAAGGAATCTCCTTCTCAGGTTAAAGCATATCCTGGAGCGTTCGTGCCTCCTCTGACCTGTGAAAGTCAGATCAAGGTGATGATGAAGACAGCCCCCACAGCGATGATGCAGCACATGAAACCAGTCGACAATGTCACCGAGATCAGACGTCAAGCACTAGATGAATTCCTCAGCAGGTTCGAAGAAACTCTGACAAGGCTTCATCTCATCGTTGTGGTGTAGGTGTTGTTCGCGCCCCTTTATAATGTACTCGCCCGTAATGGCCGCATTCCTGGCCACTCCTGAGAGCACCTATGACGCATTGAGAAGAGTATAATGAACTTTATTACGTGATGCAGTAATTCCATCGGTCTCAGGATTTCTCTAACCGGGCTCCTGAGGAAGTTCTGGACGAGTACAAGGTAGCGTTCGCAGTGAGGTCCATCCCATCGTAAGATCTCTTTGATGCGCTAGCTCTTCCCTAGGATATAACCTTTAGGTTCAACAGACGTCTGGTCGGGTCCAATGGTGAGGTTGAGGGGCTCACGAAAGACGGTTCTTCCGACGACGCTTCTCATCAGAACTCAACTGATGGCGTTAACGAGTAGGTTCTTTAACTGAGATTCTCTACTGGATTGGTTTTTGTTTTAGTGCCGCTGTTGACAGCTCTATCAACGTGTCGGAGATGATAGCGACTTCGGAATCATACCTCGCCGACCATTGTAAAGTTCTTAATCAGCTCCGCACAATGCTGCGAACGGCGGCCTCTAACTTCAAGTGTGCTAACGCAGCCTTGAGTACAATTCATTACAAGTTTTCCGATTGCGAGACCATCGATGAGCAGGGTTCCGGCCATGTTCTGGCTCTTGCACAGGGTCTATCTGGTACCCCCCAGAGACTCAATTTGTCTGACGCTTTCTTCGAAGTCAAGAATATCATCAGCGCCCCAGCAGATGCGGCACACTTCGATCTGCTGGCCTCTGCCCTGAGTCGCGAACTCACAGACTGTTCGGCTATGAAGGCCTCCCTTGAAAAGGTGCTCGAACTTGGGAAGCACCGAGATAAAGCTATTGCAAAGCTTCGCTCCGCTAGGAAACATGGAGGGCCCGGTGGTGTTGGCGGGATCATTCGTGGCACCACCAGAGATCAGGTGAAGCATGCGGAGATCAACCGAGTTTTGTACGCTGATTTCTACTGGACTGCCGGTTACAACGCTGTCATGAACGAGGTGCCAGCTTTCATGGAAGGTCGAGCCCAAGTTTTCAACGAGGTTGCTCGAGAATTCGTCTCGCGATCTGAAGCGACTAGCAGAAGCTCGGCCGTGACCTGGGCTGGGAAGATGAAGGAGGCCATTCTGTAGATATTATCATTCTAAAGATCCGTGTTCCTGAATATTCATTTCTCTTAGGGGTCCCTATGGGTTTCCGTCTCATGCTGTCAATTATTAACTGGGAGTCCCGAATCTCTCTCGATCGGCCATGGTTATTCACGAGTCTCGAACACCTCTACTGGCTGATGATGACGGAATTCAAAGGCACTACAATTTCCCCAGGCCGGCAATGTTTGCCCTTGTGTGTGAGGTTCTCTCTAGTTGAACGGCCCACCACTATGTCCAACATTGCTAGAAACGGATGCTGTCACGATGTGCATCATATGAGTCGGTGTCATCCCGTGGACGCTCAGGTGCCGAAGGTACATGTCGAACTCCCCAATTATTCTCACACAAAAGCTGTACAATCAGAACACATGGAGTTAGAAAGTAGCCGCACGCCGGAGTGCAAGCGTTCCTGCTTGGCGTTGTCCAAGCATAACTTTATGTGATTAACTACATTTGTATTCACAATGCAGACGGTCCCAACAGTATTGCGTTAAAACAGTTTCAACGTGGCTGGAAAACGTATGCCGCAGGACTCTTTGAATCGCGGAGAAAAACCTTCTCACCACCTCGAGCTAAGGAGCTCATCATAACGCTTGCGTCCGTATTGACAGAAAGGATGACTGACAAATAACAAACTAATAGCCCTGACTGAGGATGTTCCCGAGAGGGAACGGACAGGTCTATCATTGGTTTACCGTCATAGACAAGATGATCTTCGGGGACTTCATCGTCAGGCGAGATGAAACTCAGCAGACATTCAGGCTGAATGTCTGTGCTGAATGACTCAGCAGAAGTCCGGCAATCTCTGATGACGATCGCTCGTAAACTACCATCCTCCTTCCTATACAGTACTTAATGCCTATGAGTTTTATTATACCCAGTACTATCACTGCTGCCAACACAAGTACTCGAGCAAGGGCGAGTGGAAACGTCGTCATCCGCATGTGGCGGAAGAGTATGTGCTAATTCTATTATGGGCATCAATCGTATAGAAGAGAAAATATTCAACCTCCGTAGCTGCCGGGCATGGGCATGGATCGGGGAGGACCACCACCGCGCCAAACCGCAAGGTCCGCAGGGTAGGGACCAGCCCAGCTGTACCTGCAGGTTGGTCCTTGTCTTGCTAACCGGAAGCAGCTACTTACATCCGAGTGGTCCCAGGTTGAGGCTCGACAGTTGGATAGTAATAACAAGGATATGCTTGGTACTGCTGCTGATGATGAGGCGGTGGTGGGTACAGCATAGGAGGCAGGGCAGGGACTGGACCCGCATCCATGTACAGTCGCTGAGGTAAGGGAGGATGGTAATACGGCTGGGACCAGGGGTATCTGGGAGGAGCCAGATTCTGACAGAGAACCACGAGCCCTGGCCACTACCCTTCCGGGGCGCTAAAGCCTGTCGTGCGAGTGTCGTCATCACTGTTGTCACCATAGTACTTGCTAGGGTCGTAGAGGGGCCTGTCTGAGCTGCCCGAACTGTGCTCCTCTGGCACATCAGGACCAGCATTTGGTGTCGTTGGCTTGTCCCCACTCGGCCGACGAACCACACGATGATCTCGACTATGACGGGGAGACTCAACGATCTCCACCTTACTCATACTGCTGTACCTATAACGAGGCCCAAAGGGACCAACAGGAGCCGAGAGGAGCACTTCCTGATGATGTCCTCTATCGACATGCTTCCTCTCGAGGACATGCTGTTCGACACGACCGGAGGAGGGGGTGGGGCCTCCGCTGCCTGATTGGTGTTTTGCATGAACAGTCTGGAGGACGGCAGAGAGTCCTCATGGGGCTCGGGCTGATGGTTTTGGCTGCTCGCCAGCTGGGACTTCTTGTCAACTGCTGAGTCATAGGCCAGGGAGAGTCTTGACTCGCTCGGTTGGGGCCGCTCCTTTGGGGGTATATTGGCAGGCTCATTGACACCAGCGAAGCTCACCGCCCGACGCGAGATCCTGCTTTGCTCCGAATGGACCCCCGAGGGTTCCGTCGGAACGCCTGAGAACGGACAAACCACGCGTGAAATAACCCCGCTGGACCACAGTACCTTTAGGGGCCCGCGATGAGTCCCATGGGTTGATGAGGTCCGCAGCAGCAAGAGAAGCCTCCTCGGTGGCCCCAACTGTGGCAGTAGGCTCAGCAGCCTTATTGGCAGCCTCGAGACTACTGCGCAGAATACTCTGGCTCCAGTTGGTATACCTACGAATACACTTCCGAGCCCCGGACAATGAGGCGACTCACTTCCGTGCAAGCTCGGCGCTTCGTCGTTGCCAGCCTTCGTCCTTGTCAACTGATGCCCGGCCCCCGACCAAGCACGCCGACGAGTCGTCCCGAGCCAGAGCAGCCAGTAGTGACCCACGCGACTTCCTAGCGGTACTCAATAGGCTGGAACGCTGCAATACCAGGGTGGGTACAACAGCTGGACTACAACAACAAGGCGGCGGCGGCCTACCAGCTCAGCCTCTCTGCTGGTCATCATGCTGGACCTCTGCTCCGTATTCCTGAGCTCTGGTGAGTCAGACTGCTGTTGCCTCTTTCCAGGCTCCGTCCGCCGCGTTGGCCCCTTCCTAGCACCACCTCGAGAGCGGTCCCTCGACACAGGTTTGGCTAAGCGAGAGGTGACACGAGGAGACCATTGGTAGTAGCTACCCGACGGGGGTGGCTCGCGGGACTTGGATCGGGCCGGCTCAGCGTCTTTGATTGCCCCCTGCTGCCTCCGCGTCTGTGGCACCGACCGGCTCCTCTTACGAGAGCCGCCGCCTCCTCCTCCTCCGGTCCGCTTCGGCTGAGGCTTCACCACAGTGGTCCGAGTTGTGCTAAGGTCTCGGACCGCGGTGTCGTCCTCCGCAAAGGTGGACCGTACAAAGGCCTCAAGAGCAGTGTTCTTGGCCCTATGTCGGCGAAAGTCAACAGGTTGGCGCCTGGGGAAGCGACCAATCAGCAGGTCCATGCGGGAGACTCACGATGCATTACTTGGTCATGAACACTTTCTGACACACTCTTTCATGAACAGCAAGCTTCTCGCGAGACGCGAAGGTTCGACCGCAATGGGAGCATCTGTGGCTCGTCGATACCTCCCCGGCCGAACCCGCATTGTTGCTCGGACTAGGCATAAGGGATAGGACTGGTCGATGAGAGGTCTTAGGGGAGCGTCCTAAGAGGGTAAGAGTCTGACGATGAATACCTGCCACCCAGAGGGGACCGACTTGGTATTCTGCTGGGGCCCGTCCCCGCTACTGTATCGCTATCGGAGCCTCGGCCGGACCCAGTCAGAAGGTCTGGGCATGCACTAACCTGGTCGAGGCTATGGGGATAGATACCCCCCGCAGGGGATGTAGTAGTGGTATAAGGCTCCTCGGGTAAAGGGTCTAGCACGCTGAGGTCCTTGAGGTGTGACACGTGGTCAATGCGGCTGATAAGGTTGGAGTCTGGGTCTCGGACAGAGAGCATCATCGATGTGCAATTCATCATCTCCACTGTACAACTGGTCGTAGAATCTCGTGCGGGGAGTCGGCCGTGACGAGCTGAGAAAGCCCGTCGACTGGCCCATGTGACTTGCCAGTCCGGGGGCGTTGGTCCTGTGGGCCCTGCAGGGACGACAAGCCCTGGGTCCTCAGTGTCTGAAAAGGGACGGAGCTGAGCACGTGTACGCCGTTGACCCATACTGCTTGATCGAGAGGACCCAACGCTGGCCAGGAAGGTCTCTATCTCAGCGTCCCAGTCGACGACCTCTGCCTCAGGTATGGCCGTCATGGAAGGTGGCGAAGCTAGGGCGGTCCGCTGTGGGCTGCTACTGGCCTTCTTGCCCAAGCTAGACACTCGTTTGCCGAAGAAGGCCTCCAAGTTATCCCCAGAGGAGGTGGACGGTGATAGCGACGTGGATGGGTCTCGGACCACCTGACTAGTCCATGCGGCCGGGTCAATGGGCGAGGGGCTTACCATCCCTGAGGAGGAGTCGAGGGAACGGTTGGACTTGCCAAAGTCCGGTAACTTCATCGGGGAGCCGCCAGGTGGGACCTAAGGGCCATGGCCATCTCTGGGTATGCCTAGTAAGGGGCACTTTCTCGGCTGCTGCCGTGACCCGCTCGAACGCTTCCATTAAAGGGTTGCTGCTGGCCCCTCCATGTAGGGCCGTGGGAATAGCGGGGGTGACGAGCAACGGTACTTGTGGGGTCTCATGCAGGAAAAGGGTCTGCCCACCGGTGCCAGGCGTTGCCTTGGTGCCCGACTGTTGAGGCCCTTGTTGCTGCTGTGGTAGGGGTAGGGCAGGCCCTGGTACTGACTACAAGCCAAAGGGGTCCACACCACGATGGCTCACTATACGGCATTACATGTAGAGACATTGGAGTTCGCATGAGGTCCTCCTCTGTCGCAGCATCGCCCAGTGCGGGACCATCGAGGGCCGACAATGAGTCCAGAGAACCGTCATGGGTCCGCGCGGTCAGCAAGGACCCAGATCGAACCCTATGTGTACCTAGGGGAATTTGGAAGGGTTCTACTATGGTCAGGATACTACAAGTGAGCATATGGTTCTTGACATCGGCTTTGGTACGGAAAGCCTTACCACACCGGGGGCACTCTGTCATAGTAAGGCAGTCGAACCTACAGGGGCAGGAGGCGAGGAGCCATGGGCCGACCCTACGCTAGTACTGAGTGAGGTCATCCTCTTTGTGAGGGGTGGGCTTGGGGACTTGAGGGGACGCGTCGCCCAGGTCCTCCTCATCTACGGCGAACACTCGATAGTACTGAGTCCACCCTGTTGCCTTACCAGAGTTGGGGTCGTTGAGACCAGTTGCTTGACGATTGGTCGGGGTACCCTCAACCGCAGTGTCCTCTACAACAAGTCATATTCAGTGAGGTCCAAAAGGGCTTACGGTCATCGGCATCCTCCTCACAGGCTAGCTCGACAGGTTGGTCCTCTCTAGACGACAGTAGGCCCTCCTGGCTACCCTCCAACCCAGCTGCGAACTCAGCAGTGGAGGAACCCGGTGAGATGGTCATGAGGGTGTGGTTGCCTTCACGGAGGATCTTCCTAAGGCTCCCCGATCGGCCGCTCGACTTGCCAAGTACTCGGCTCGGTGTAACTAGGTCACTGCAGGACAGCTGACTGCCATCCAGGGAGCCGGGGGCAGGGCTCTGATCGTTGCTAGGCTGAAGGACCAGAAGGGCACTGATGGTAACAGCCGATGAGGAAGGGCTCACTGGTGTCCGCAAGCTAGGGAAAGCCTCCCCCACAGGGTTGGCACCAGTAGTAGAGGGAGGAGTGTTGTCCGCATCAAAGCCCAGCTTACGAACTACAGAGTCCGGTGAATCTGCAGGGTAGCTTGGCAAGACCATCTACTGACCCACTGTACCATCATTGCCACCGCCGGTAGCACCCCCATTGACCTTCCGCTGGCCCGTGACTGCCGCTACAGCCCTCGTGGTCCTCTGGTTATTCACCTCAGCCCTAGCTGGACCTGGGACCGACACAGAGCATCATCCAATTCCAGAGCAAGCGGCGAGCCCCAGCTTGTTATGGTTTCCCATACCCCATGTATCACCTGGAGACGTCCCTACCGCTGTAAAGGGAGATGCCATAAGAACACTATCATCATCGAACCTGTGGCTCGGACGCCCTGGCGGACTGGTCGTGTTGGCCAGACTGGACCGAGCTGGAGGGGCCTGGCGGGGCTGTGTTGCCAGGTTAGGCGCCGTCCACGGCGTTGTATTGTGTAGACCAGCAGTAGTGCCTAATGGCCCCCCATGATGAACAGGAGTAAAGGAGGGCAGAACCCCTTGGGGTGTATGCTGCAGCGGGTGCTCTGTCATTGGACAACAACTACATGCGGTACGGCGGGCGAACTCGTGATTAACCACTACATAACACAACGCAAGTGGGTACACCTGGTGAGACCCCACATGCCAATCAATTGCAACCCTCAAGGAACCCCCTGCTTCGCTCCGTCGAGAACTCTCCGCTGTCTTAAACGACGATGTCTGAGCTAGTGGCCTCCAAAAACCTCTCCTCACCCTCACCGAGACCAGTCGTCCCGCGAAACAGCCGACCAACAATGAGGGAATCTTGAAGGAGCGCAGCGCTGTCGCCAGCATGTCGAGTGCTAGCCCGACTTGCCAGTCCAAGCTTGTCAATATAGCTGTGCTGGTTCCCTAGTACAGTGATCACCCTCA
Source organism: Perkinsus marinus ATCC 50983 (assembly GCF_000006405.1). Classification (NCBI taxonomy): domain Eukaryota; phylum Perkinsozoa; order Perkinsida; family Perkinsidae; genus Perkinsus; species Perkinsus marinus. The sequence goes on from NW_003211409.1 coordinate 153,909, forward strand.
GAGTCGTGACCGAGTACGGTCGATCCACCGAGTTGGAGAACCCATAATAGTGCCTATACTACCGTGGCATTCGCTAACACCAAGCGAGCACTGAGAAAAGAATCAGTCCCGAGCACACAGCGGACTCTGCCAATGTTGCTCAAGGTCCTTGAGTCAAGTAGCCAGCTTAGGTAGACTTTGCAGGGCAGAGGGGTCCTCCCATCCAACACCTTGGGCCCAGACAAGAACAAGTACTTCGGCATCAGCGCTAGAGCAGACGTACAGTGGGATGCCATGAGCAGGGCGGTAACAGTGGCAAGATCCCTGGTATCGGCTCCTGTGGCACTCGACCAATAGGAAGGCTGATAGTAGGGCATCCGAGGACATTAAGTCCAGTTCACTGACGGCCTAAGGTATGATATACACAGCACAGTAGCAGATCCCAGGTACAGCATAAAGAGCTGCATCGTTAACCTATAGGGCAACACCTCCTACAGAGCAGTGGACCACAAGTTGGTCATCTTGCGCCTGCCAGGATGCTCCAATGTGACTCGTTCGAATGAACGAAACATACCCTTTGGACCTGCCTGACTACATTGTAGACGCCTGTCGCATTGATAAGTGCTGACACTAGCTGACGAGCTGAGCCCAGTGGTCCAAGAGGCACGACCACCACCACTCCAGTCTGCTACTATATATGGGTTATAGACTACCTCGAGGCGCGCCACAAACTCCAGTTACGTGTAGGGGTGGGCATTGGACCAGAAGGGACACATGGTCATGGCCACACCTACCTTCGCGACCATAACGAGATTCGTTACCTTAGTTGATCATGGCCGCAGGTGTTGCCATCGAGACCTGACCATGTAGTGCATCTATAAGAGCCTCCTGAGCCTCTCCGTGAGAGCATTGTCAGTGATCTCAAGGCTCGGGGGATCAAAGCGGCCAGCGTATCGAACAGCGAACAGGACTGGAATGGTGAGAGAGAATGCTTGCTTTACAGAAATCGGGGTGACGTTCGAATTCTGAACGAATTCAACTTTTGAACTTCCGAAGTTGCGCAATTTCATGCCAGCAGAAGGCTACGTAGAAACTACTGTGACGCGGAGGGGAAGGTTGGGAACAGTCCCTATCGGAAAACACCAGTCCCCTCCATGTCTGCTGGGGCGCACTATCGTGCCAAGCGTGTGCCCAAGTTGTGGAAGTACCATGGAGACTGCCTAGTAGTCTGATCAAGACGTTGAGCTTGATGAGTATTCGGTAGTAGACCCTATAGACTTTTGCTGAGAACACTCTCAGGATTGGAAATTCCAATTTGGAATCAACGGGTCAACTCGATCCTGGGAGGGGCGCTCTTGAGACTCAGAGGGGATCTATGGAGCTCGTGCCTATGCTGTAGGCATATGAGACTGACCAATAATCGTTTTATCAGAAATGCGCAGAATAGGGACAGGATATTTCGTGCAGAGTGCAGGAATAGTGACGGGCCTCGAAAAAAAGTGATGGAATCTGTTTGGCCTCCCGCAGTGCTATCACGTGTCCAGTTCGCGCACGCATACATATTCCCAAATTAGAAATCCGAAATTTGCTTTCCAAATTAGTGGCGCTATTGGACGGGAATTTTTTGAGGTCATGTGTGCCCAAGACGATCTAGGACGCACTAAGATTGATCCACATACTAAACGCATGTTGTAGCACCGAATAGCACGTACAGTAGCACACGCCTACAACAGTAGGGTCATACGGCGAGAGCAGTCTGTGACGTAGATCACTAAGAGCCAGCCAGTGATCTACGTCACAGACTGTACGTCTCGTGGAGCAATCAATACTACCACTTTTCTCTAACACCAACTTCCTCACACGTCGTGATTGCCCATACATACTGTGTATAACATCGCGATATGCATCCCTAGTATAACAACAGTCGCCGTTGGTGGTTCTGTTACTCTTGAACCTACTACGACGAAATCATACGTGGCGTCACGTAATGGTGACGTGAAGGAGTACCACGCCTTTACAGCATGATGATCATCCTCTTCAACGTTGATATATTTCCCATCATATTTCCAATGCCCCTCAAGCCACGCAATCTCAGTGACGACTCGCGGTTCTTCATGACGACCGGCTTGGACCGTCCCGTGGTCAATGGGGTAGTAGGCCGTCGGACCGTGCTCCTGTCTACTCTCACCTGGTTCCTGTCAGTCCCCCGCCTTGGCCCCTTGCAAAGCCGAGCTTCACCTACCAGATGGGCGTATCGAGGAATTGCCAATATTGGAGGTGGGGCCAACAAAGTGTTTATTATCGTTATTGGCCTTCACCCTCAGGGCACTCACGGTGACCAATTCATCGACATTCGCAACCTAAGTACTCACACTGGTATGTTTGCCTTCGACCCTGGTTTCTCTTGCACGGCCTCTTGCTCTAGTGCTATCACCTATATAGACGGCCCGAAAGGTACCTCATCGTGTTGGGCATTCACGTATCGCAGACCCTCAGGCACGCTCTTGTATCGAGGGTATCCCGCTGCGGATTTGGCTGAACACTCTGACTTCTGTGAGGTCTGTTTCCTGTTACTCAACGGGAATCTGCCCTCACGTACACAGTATAAAAAGTGAGGTCTCGCCCGACATTCATTGATCACGATATTTGTATTAGATTCGATGCGGCCATGAAAGGGCACATGATGGTCCACGAGAAGTTCAAGGAATTTTACGGCGGCTTTCAGGTAGTGTGGCTGTTCCGTGATAGTGGTCCTCGATCCGGCCCTTCAGTCCTCGGCCCATCCGATGGCTATCATGGTCGCCGTAGTGGGAGCGATGTCGGCCTTCTACCATGATAAACTGGATTGGAAGAATCCTGCCCATCGCGATATGGTGGCCCTCCGCATAGTTGGCAAGATGCCCACACTAGCGGCTATGGCCTATAAAACAGCCATTGGGCAACCTATAGTTTACCCCAAGAAGAAGTACAGTGTGGCAGAGAACTTCCTCTATATGATGTTCTCGACTCCTATGGAAGAGTAAGGGGCCCTTCAAACAGGGACGAGTATGGTTAGCGTAGGTACGAGATCAATCCAGTTTTCGCCAAGGCCATTGACAAGTTCCTCATATTGCATGCTGATCATGAGCAGAATGCCTCAGCAGCTACGGTAATGGCTTAGTGGTATATCACCGAGTCATGTATTGAATGTTCTAATCCCGCATAGGTTCGAATCGCGGGGTCGTCACAAGCGAATCCTTATGCATGCATTGCTGCTGGTATCGCCTCTCTATGGGGACCAGCCCATGGGGGTGCCAATGAGGCCGTCATTGACATGCTCGATAAGATCGGCACTAGAGACAAGATTCCACAGTTCCTCGCCGACGTGAAGGCCAAGAAGGATGGCGTTCGTCTGATGGGATTCGGTCATCGCGTATATAAGAATTTTGATCCGCGTGCTACGTATATGAAAAAGTTGACCTACGAAGTGTTGGAGGCCTGTGGTTATCGTGACGATCCTCAGTTGATGTTGGCCGTGGCCCTGGAAGAAGCCGCTTTGAGCGACCCTTACTTTGCCCAGAGGAAGCTATATCCAAACGTGGACTTCTATTCGGGCATAATGTTGAGGGCCATAGGATTCCCAGTGAGCATGTATACGGTATTGTTTGCTATGGCGCGGTCTATTGGATGGATAACTCAGTGGAGAGAGATGGTGTCGGAAGGTCACTTAAGAATTGGCAGGCCTCGGCAGATCTATGTTGGCAGTAGGATGAGGGAGTACGTGCATGATATGGAGGATCCAGACCACCCAGACTCGGCCAGTGAGGCGTCCCTCGAGGGAGAGGTGGCCTTTGATATAGACAAGTATGAGAAATTGAAGCGTTTTGGAGAGTTCACCAGCCCTAGGCAAAAACGTTAAGACTTGTCACCTCTGCTGTCAATCAGCATTTTTACAATCACTACGTAGCAATAGACAACTATTGGTAGTGGGAATCCGCCACGACGTCCTCCCCTGCTTTACTTACATTTTTTATCATAATCTTGGTAACATTGTAGGACGTCAAATTGGTTAGAGAAATGGCGGGTTACCGTATTGATCGTTTCCAGTTATATTTATTCCGTTTCGGCAACCTTTAGATTCAACAGCTTCGGTTCGGGCTGGTGAGGGGGTCTCGGCCGAAGGTGCCATGCCGTGCTGCCGAATCTTGGTATGGTTTCAAACGTCTGGTTTTGTGTTGGAGATTTCAATTATGAAGTAGTCGTATTGTTGTCATGCCGACTGAGTCTGAAGACGGCTCAACAGGGCGTCGATCCGTGGGAGGAGCTGAGGAGCAAGGCAAGGGTGAAGAGGCACCTCGAGAGGAGAGCCAAGGTCGACATGATGATGGCGACGACCATAATGATCACGAAGAGCTTCCAGATGATGCAGAGAAATGGGAAGAGCGTCGCCGTGACGATAGTGCGGACCGACCTCAGGGTAGTCGTGCAGGGGTGGATCGCGATGATGATGACGATGTCGAGCGTGAAGGTCGAGGTGATGACCGAGACAAGCGTGAGCGTCGGCACGGTAGAGAAGACCATGCACGTCGTCCTCGTCGTGATGAGGACGACCGTGAGAGCCGTCGTCATCGTGATATAGAAAGAGATCGCCATCACCACCACCAGTCTCGTCATCATCAACATCGTAGAGATTCCCCAAGCCGATCCCGGTCCCGTCCCAGACGTCCTTCGAAAAGGGACGCTAGTCGGTCCCCCCCAGCTGTCAATGGTACTCGGGCCAGGACCAAGCGGTCGCGGGATGAGGAGGAGTATTTGAGGTTACAAAAAAAGGGTAGAGAAGATGACTCGAGACGAGGACATGAACATCAGAGTCGATCGAGGGCCTCCCGGACGGTCCTCATTGCGCAGTTGGGCATGGACGTGACCGACCGGACTGTCTATCTCGTCATGAGTAAACAGGCAGGGAAAGTCAGAGACGTACAGATTATTCGGGATGGTCGCTCACAGAGGTCCAAGGGGATCGCCTATGTGGAATTCGAGGATCAAAATAGTGCAGTGAAGGCACTGGGAATCGAACCCACCTCCTTGTGGACCAAACTAGGCCATGGAGCTAACATACAGCCGAGTCAGGCTGAGAGGAACCTCTATCCGAGCCAGAGCGTCAGCAATGCATACGGGGAAAGGGTGAACGAGTGCAGGTACGAAGCCTCCCATCTCGTATGCTCATCTGCTGCCCTCAGGCTGTATGTGGGGGGTAGTGCCAACCTTGTGGCCGACCTTAGTGAGGACGATCTACGAGCACTTTTCCAACCGTTTGGTAGTAGTCTCGGGGGATCTGGATGGCAGCGTACTACATAGGTCCACTCGATTTCGTTGACCGTCATCCTCGAAACCAAGGGGAAGGAGGAACATATGCGTTTGTGCAATATGGGGATTCTGAGCATGCTAGGAGTGCCCTCAAGGGCCTCAGTGGTAGGGTCCTGTAGCGTAGGGATGTAGTCAGAGGGCCGTTGATCAGGAATGATGATTGGCGGTAAGGAGCTCAAGGTTGGTATGGCGACCTCAGCTGCATCAGCAGGCTTGTCGTCGTAATGGGACGGGACAGCGGGGTCGGCGGTCTACTGCTATGCTTAGGTCCTCGGTGGTCGTAGGCGCGAATACAGACCTTGATCTTGTGGAGGATAATGAGGAAGGGCCGTCGACCCACACGGGGCTCCTCAAGGATAACCTCTCTCGAGCTCGGCTCATGCGGGCTATGGTCCGAGAGCCCATCGCGGAGGGCAGTTCCCTTCTTATGAAGTCGGCCACGAGGCTCCCGGCATCCAACTTGGCCTCGGCGGCATCGGGGGCGGCTACTGGTACTGGCAGCCGAGTATTGATCCTGCGGAACCTTTGGGCTGCGGGGGATCAGCTGATGAACGAGGGTGGTCCTGAGAAGTTCTTTAAGGAGATCACCGACGACGTGAAGTGAGAGACATGTGGTATGGTGGTCAGCAGGGGTTGTCCTTGACAGGTCTGAGGCTAAACGTTTTGGTACGATAACGGGGTGCTGGCTGGACGAGGCCTCAGAGAATGGCGACTGCTGGTTGAAGTTCACCACGGGGGCCGCGGCTGCCAAGTGTTCCTTGGGCCTCAATCGGCGATGGTTCGCAGGCAGGCAACTGGTAACAGGGGCCTTGATTCGGCATCATCTAGTCGTTATCTTCTGACCCAACCCGAAGATGTGTGTATCCCCTGGGTCTCGGATATTCGGGCGAGAATGAGGAGGGTCAGTTCATGCAGCTATCTCCCAGGTCGGTCCAGAGATCAGTGATTGTTCTTAGGTGGCGGTTATAGTGTCAGAGGACAAATGGGAAGCGGGCCTTTGAGGTCATCGACAGACACCTCAACACCGACATTCGGCCTTTGTCAAACTACACTGTAAGAAGTATCGTCCAGAGGCTATTGCATGGCTTGCGTAACGAGGGCCTCTCACCGCATCGTTGGGCATTTGAGTTGGTCGTTCTCTTTCCCTCTTATGCCCCTCGTCGCCTCCATCGGCATCATTCGTATGAAAATGTGTGTCCTGTTACCTTGTTGGCCATCGAGAATGTTCCATGGGTCATCATCATCCACTTCCGTACGGATGAGCTATGATCCTAAGAACCTATATTAGGTCGCTTTATAAAGTTCATCCGGCTGTTACAACCATTACGGACAGTCGAAGGGACCTTTGGTGGGTCTATGAGATTCCCATCTGGTCACCTCCCAGCAAGTCTATTACTCTAGTTGGCAACTGACCATCTCTCCATGCTCAGTCTTTATTCGGCGTTGCTGCTCGTCCTTCCCAGAGGTTCTCATCACCTTGTTTATGGCCACCTATGGATAATCCGCCCCCGAGGGCTGCTGCATGCATTCACCCTACTTTCCTTGGTTGCTACCTGAGAACCCCATTCATAAGTCTCTCGTTACGAAGGGTGTCGAGTTATCTCCTACCACCGTAGCAACGGTACGTCCGAGCCCTCTACTGGATCGGTTCTATCACCATCTGTAAACAGTCGATTAGAGTAGGGTAGCGTTTTTTAGTTATGGTCGTACCCCAAAGGGCTCCCTCGAGTGCTATTGGGGTTATTCTTCTATTTCAGTGTTATTCGACGATATGTCCAACCACATCCACCGCAGTTCGGGTAGGCAAACGCCTGTCCCGATGGACATCAGCCCGTCTCCTATTCCCCGACGGGGAAGTGCACGACTCTCCCCCTCGGACCACCACCACCAGTCGACTACACTGCTGCAGATACCACGGCTACATGGCCTGGCCCGTTGCCATAGTCAGCCGGTCATTCCTAGTGTGGGGCGACTGGTACTCAAGCCGGCCAAGAGGCGGAGGGACTCTGTTGAGGAAAGAGAGAATGAGCAGGAGCTTGGGACGGCATCTGGCCCACGGCCCAGGAAGCTGAGGAGATCTGTCGTCTTGAAGGCCCGTAAGAATCCTGTGAAGATTGCTGGCAGTACCTCTGGGAAAAAGCGTGGGCGGAAGTCCATGGGGGTACAGGACACTCGAACTCCCTCCGTGGGGTCGCCGGCCGTGAGGCGGAGACTACTACCTTCTACTGGGGGTAAGAGGTCACGTCGAGGTAGCCTGGCCCCACAGCCGACCCCCGACCCTTCCCCTAAGGCTCGGCGACGGATTCCACCTACCTCTTCAGGGAGGAAGCGGTCTGTCAAGGAGAGTGAGTTGCCCAAGCCGTCACCGTGTTCATCGCCACCAACGAGGAGGAGAGTCATACCGCGTAGTGCGGGCAAGAGGTCACTGAAAGGCTCGCAGCAGCGCATGTCATCACCGAGGAAGAGGCGGAAGTCTGGCCACGGCCCTGAGAGGCGGCCCTCGCCCTCCCCTGGTCCACCTAGAGGGTCCACAGGCGGCAGTATAGCTCGAATGACTATCAAGATGCTGAAGGAGGAGTTGACCAGAGAGGGCATTGATTTCTCAAAGTGTGTCGAGAAGTCGGAACTAGTAGACAAGCTGAGGAGGGCTCGGCAGGGAAGGACACACCCTTCTGCTAGGGGCTCGGCGGCCCCCGCGGGGTCACAGGAGCTCCGTCCGCCCCGCAGATCTCTAAGGCTTAGTCAAGCGGCTGCGTTGCAACCGAAGGCCGTACTGAAGTCTCCATTGATGGTGGAGTTGGAAAGAATAGAGGGCTTGCCGTCGTCGGCGAAGGCGATGCAAGTACTTGGTCTGACGAAGCAACCGTGTACCGTTGGGGAGGTTAAGAAGAAGCTCAGGGCCCTGAGTAAAGTGCTCCATCCGGATAAGACCGCTAATGAGCCCCACCTTAGGGGCAGGGCGAGCGCGGCCTTCCAGCGTATCAACTCCGCAGCCCAGGAGGCTATCAAATTGCTCGAGGAGGCGACTACTGCCCCGCCGGGAAGAGTCCAACAATTGACCTATCATATGGAGGGGGAGGTGCTGATAGTCCAATGGCGACCTCCTACTGACGTCAGTAAGAGGACGTTAGTGGGCTCCTATCGTGTGGTGGCCTCAGCCTCTGGTACAACTCCTATCGAGCAAGGCGTGGTCAATGCCCAAGGGTCGACTACTGATGAGGGATGGGTTGAGTGTGCCATATCATCACAGGGTCGGAAGGGCAATGACATTCTATTTCGAAGGCAACAGTTCCACGTATCGGTAAGTGCAAGTAACTCCAGTGGCTCTGGCCCCTCGGCATCGCTGCATGTATGTACTAACAGTAGAAGGGCTCCCTCCAGAATCCCCCTTCCTCCTCCTACCCTAGATGGACCTAGAGGAGCCAACACTGGCTCCTATACCGCCGCGGCTCGGTCCCATGGCCTCGGAGGTCTGCGTCGTCACAATACAGTATTTTGAGGAGGCGTTAATCTGCAAGTATAATATCACTTATTACCACTACCTCTGACAACGTAACACTATCATTGATGTTTGCATCACACGACGACGGCGCTCTTTAGTTGCGTTCGTGTCAATAGCGATGATAGCAGTGCCTCACGCGAAATGGATTTTTTCCCAACTGTCGTCCAGCTGCGGACTATGTCCTGGGTCCCATGGGCCCTGTGTGCTGTCATGACCTCCATTGCTATCACGGGGATACTCTTCGCTACTTCAAAAATGGGGAAGCATGACCCTGAGCCTCTCTCTGTGAGACGTAGCGCTCGATTGAAAGAACGGAAAGTGGGCTAACACTCTGATGTCGTGAGTCGTTCATGTCTGTTTCCCTAGGGGACCACCGAGAGCGAAACCATCCCTACTGGGGGTAGTAGTGTCCTCAACACTATTGTTTCTGCTCATTTCTCCTCAGGCAGTAAGAGGACAATACTGTATTATGTGATCGTGACCGCTCTTATTGCGATGTTTGCTATGGTAAGGCAGAAATTACCTCATTGGCATTTTCTACTTCGCTCAGTTATCTGCCCTCCTAGTGCTAGTGGTCTCTCCTGAGGTCTCGGCCTTCATCAGTCTACATGCGGGATCCCTCTCGTCCAAGCTGGCGTCATTGTTGACATCATTCAAAATGGCTGTTGATGAGCTGTGAATAATTGGTGCATGCTTTCACTGTCTCCGTCACATCGTTTGGTTTAGAGAGTCCAATCTGTCCCATTTCTAGCAGTAGGGCGGCCCTTCGCCTATAGACCTGTTATCGTTTGCCGTATCGGGCTCCGATCAACGATTTGATCCAATGACCAATGAACGTGTGTGAGTCTCTTGCGCAGGGACACTCCAGAAAGTTCACAGGGACGTGTTCATTGGAAACTTACGTTGTGCTTTGGCTTGACATCCGTAAATACAACAAGTTTTTCCCACTTCACGTAACATAACTGATCCTAACGATCTTGGCATTCGATGAACTCCTACGTAGATGTGCTGCCTCAGTAGGCCTACCCGCCGTGAACGTGGGCCAGCTCCCCTTTCATAGCCTTCAGCTTGAAAGGCTCTCCGTCACTCCCTCCGATGAGGTATACCGTGTAATTGACTTCTAACTGAGAAACCAACAGGGAGGAGGTGCTTAAACTCGCCGTCCACCAACCCCCTCGAGTTTGCGAGTTTGGTGTAGAAGTTTAGCTAAACAGTACAGCCTCTTATCATCGCGAAGGTTCCTCTCGTATTTCTTTACAATTTCAGAGGTAAAACTGTCAATAAGTTGTGCCTTCAAGGAAGGTGGACTCCTCTTTGTGCGATCACTCGTCTTCGGAGATGTTCACATCACTTGGTTACCGTATTCTTTCACTACGTCCGCATCAGCTATCACGACAAATTCAGTAGTGCTTCTGAGAACACTAGAATTCGAGAGAGTATTGCCGGTTGGCATCACCTATTTGAATGTGTTGTACGCGCCACGTCCGTGACGCGCAATCTGCCTGATTCCTCTCGATGTCCGACAACAGTCTGCAAACGGGTAAAAGTTACTCAGTTCGGAAGTGTTATTCGTCGAGAACTCTGTACCTACGAGGGATTGTGGAAAGTGATGGTTTTTCTGATCGATTCATTGGAAGGCACATGTCTCAAACGGAAACAGTTCCGTGGGACGTCAGCAAGGCGATGAAGGCCAGAGGGTGGCTCAGCATGACATGTCTGCCCAGCGTTAATATACTGAACTCTCAGAGCGGTCTATAGGACAAAGCTCAGGAAATTCCGCCGCAGTAGTGAAGGATATCAGGAAGAATACTCTGTGGAAACGCACCAGCTTATTGCGTCACACCAGGCAAATCATATCCAACTTTCGGACAAGAGGCCTCTGAACGGCAGGGGAGCTTATTTCTCTTCCCAGACCCGCACTTTCTGTTAATATGGGATACGACAAGTCGCTACCAACGTGATCTATGGTGTGTGAAGGCTCAATAGATGATCAGCATAACCTCGGGGATGAGGGTATCGCACATTCATTCATAAATTCGTATTGGGACTCACAGAAGTGTACCATGCTGCAGACAACCTTAAACCGACACTAATGAGAAACGACAAGACAACATAGTGATGAAACATCAGGCATGCGAGTGGAGGCAAATTGGCATATAGTGAGGCACTAGAACGTAGCCGCTTTGCGACTAGCTGCCCTCCGAGGAGTAATGTAGACAAATCTCGACCTGGAGTCAAGAGACAGTTCCGATGGTCTAGGGGACGAACCCCTCGGTTGGAAACTTCTACGAGCGTCGGACTGACGACTTCCGAATAGCCATTGTATATTGGCCTTCTTGGATGCATCAGTGAGGAAAGGCAGGTCTTGTGATGGGTCGTGACGAAGTGGGGGCGTTGATGGTGTCGCGTCAGATAGCAGTGGTGCTCTGCAGGACGGGCCATGTAGCGTGGCGTGGCAGTATGGGCATTGCAATAAAGACATCAACGAGCCGGCCCACTACTGCTCTCACCGACCACGGTGATCCCAACTAACACAACATGGAGAAGGGGACAGTGAAACTGAGAATTGTGCACAGCTATTCTACAAGTTAGCTTTAATATACGTTCAAGTACCAGCAGCTTTGGCAGCCACCACCCGAGCCCGCTGAGTGGCCTCTTTCTTCGCGTATTGGATCCGTCGCCGATCGAGCTCCTGACGCTGCCAGTCGACCATCCGCTGTCGTTCGGCCCTCTCAGCCTCCTCAATGTCAACTGTAGAAGGCAGTGGTTCCCAGAGGAGCTCCTCTGGCATCTCTCTCATGGCCATTCGGACCACATCTCCTGGGCCGACTTCGCGGTCTCGCTTGTGGGCCTTGATCAGGCCGTCTATAGTGTGACGGTACATTCTGTTGCCTGACTTGTTCGCAAATGTACCGAGAGTCTGAAAACCGGTATGATCAACCACATGTGTTGGTGACAATATGAAAATTCTGAGGAAATCTGATATTTTCACCCGAATTTGTGTGTTAATTCCTATAGTCAATGAGGAAACTCCCAAACATAATCGAGGAAAGCAATCATATATTATCGCTTCAACTCCTCGAAGTCTCACCGGTTTCAGAGAAGTCGCGAACGTCCCTGGCGTGAGGGGAGAGTCACTCTCGAGAGGATATCGATCGTGTAGATAGTCTGCATAGGCCTCGAGTAATGCTCCTCGAGACTCGGCAGAGACCGGGTTTTCATCACAACCATAGAGGTAGACATCAGCATCATGAAGCATGCAAGGGTTATTATATGCTGCCCGTCCTATCATAACGCCTGATCGAATGAAAACCTGTTCAGTTCAAACACTAGCAGTTTGGGTGAAATATGCACATGGTCAACTACATGTGTCGGCAACGATACGAAAAATTCTGAGGAAACTAAAAGGAATTCTTCCGGGCCTGAACACTTCTACCCGAATTTGTATATGAACTTCTATAATCAGTGAGAAAACTCCTAAGCTCAGCTGAGGGGAGCGAACATATATTCCAACACTGAGCACCTTCGAGATTGGCCGGTGCTATTTCGCTGGTCAGGACGTCTTTCGCCTGCCACAGCGTCTCGATGCCACCATTGAGGGTCCATCTTACTCTTGATCCGAAGGCCCCTAAAACCCTGCAGGCACGGGGATAGTCCAGTGGTGGGACAGTACCTACACGAACAACTGCACCGGCGGGCAGGCTGGTTGGGCGGAAGCTTACGGTTCTCAGCGGGAGAAAGGCCTTGGAGCCAAGCCTTTCGGCAGTGCATTATAACACGATAAGGCTGCTGAGCGGCAGAGCTGGCGAGAGGTGGTAAAATGGTGCCGAGAAAAGACCGAGTGAATTCTTCTGTGTCGAGATCGTCGACACCAAGACGTGTTTTGATAGAAACATGAGGAACCTGAAACGGTATAGGGTCCTCAAAGCCGTGGTGACACTCCGAAAATGACCGGTGACACCCCCAAAAGCAAGAGAAAAGATTGTGAGTCCTCATATGGTGGTATACAACAACAGGCTTAGACGATACCACGAGATAAGGAGTCTGTTAACTATTAGACTATCGCTATGAGGGGTATACACAAGGCATGACTATGACTCATAGCCGTTCTTATGGCATTTCCAGGTCGAATTTATTTTTCACCCATTTTGCTAATCTTTCGACTTTTCTTTAACATTTGTTCTAATAAAATAGCAAAAAAATTAATGTTATATCCGGTTCATTAAGGGGTTAAATTCAACCAAGGACGTGGTCATAGGGCTGATCAGCTGGATGCGAAGTCAGATGGGCTCCTCTTATTCTCTACTACCATTCCCGGCTCACTTCATCATCCAGCGTACGCAGACAGTCCCGGACCAACTCGGGCGTCTTCATTAACGCGACTCCCATGAGGCCATGACCGGCTACTCGAGAGCTCGGACAGCCGACGTTGAGGTTGACTTCATCATAGCCCCGACGATGAGCAATCCGGGCAGCTGCTGCCAACTTGCTGGGGTCATGGCCCCCAAGTTGGCACACTATAGGATGCTCCGCCTCAGTGAAGCCTATGATCTTCTCAAGCTGTCGGGGGATATCCTCGTTATGGACCAAGGCCTGGTCTACCAGCATCTCTGTCCACACCTCGCATTTGCTGCTTAGGAGCCGCATGAACTGACAGCAACGACGGCAATCCCCAATGCGGAATCAACACTGCCGTTAGTACCATACGGAAATCCCGATCGGACACATCCACCATTGGGGCGATGGACAGCCGCACTGGCCCTCCCTTTCGGTCGCTGAAGGTTGCACAATCTAGGGTTATCACACTGACGAGAATGGAGCTCACGTTTGAGGGGCCAGCGAGAATCCAAGGTCGGTCGAGCTGCCGACACTAGAGCTGGACTGACTTGTTGTTGAACTCGACAGTTGTGTAACCATGAGGGCCTCGAGCTGATCACATATTGCCTTCTCCACACCAGCCCCCCACTGGGAACACAATACTCCTGTTTGGCTCATAATACGAATACTACACAAAAGTGAGAACATCGTCATCTTGTTAATCAGTCGACTCCTCAGCGGCAGACGCTGTAGGAGTAGCCTTACTCATACCAGCCAGACGACGATCCACCGGGGCCGGCTCCTCTGGTGGTGCTGCCGCTTCCTTGGTCTCAACTTTCTCACTATCACCATGGAGCATCGCATCGGTAAGTCCATACTGCCTCTTGAGGTTATCAACATAGTCTTTCATCTCCTTCCGCTTCTCCTTAGGAGCATCCGCTATAGCCTTATCACACTGACTGATATAGTCCTTCCATTGCTTCAATGTGGCGGGGTCCATTGCTGGCTGCTGCGTGGCAGCAGACGTAGAGACATTCCCGCCACCGCTGCCACCGGCACCACCAGCAGCAGAGGCCGATGGGATCCGTCCAGCGGCCATCTCAGCCATAACCTGTTGATAAGCCGCCTGAGCAATAGCCTGCTCGGTGGGCCATCGGAGGTACTGGGCGTTGGCCCAAGCTTGTTGCTGCACATTGGAAAACTGCTGTGCTTGGGCGTTGAAGTAAGCCCTAGGAATGAAAGCATTGAAGACCTCTCTAGGAGTACCACCACGCCTACCCAGAGCTGTTGTCCAGTGCCGTCATCCTCACGACCGCCTGGTTGATGTCATAAGTTCCAGCCATGACCGACATAACGTATTGGGCCGCTTTCTCGACGGCCTTTTCGGGCCCGGAGATAGTCATATGACGGTCCTCTTTCGAGCCACGAGAGGTACGGTTATCTATAAAGGAAAGTGTGAGGATCCTAGAGGGCTTCGCGTTGTTGCTCATTCTTCATAAGTGTTGTAGGGGCTTGATTCACTTACTGTGCATGGCACTAAGCGATGACTACAAGAGTCTATCCCAGGACCACAATGAGAATTCGAGGACAAGGATAAGCAGATCGCATACACAAAGGCAACTGCATGATATTTAAAGAGAGGTTTTAAGCAGTAGTAGTAGGAGTAGCAGCTAAAACTACACTCAATTTCGAACAACACCAACTTAGTCGTTTGCTCCTGCAGCCCTGATCAGAAATGCTGTTCAACGTGAAGAAGCAGTAGAAACCGATGACGACCAAAGCCGATGTGCTTGGGGTAACTTACCAACTTCCAATTTAGCTCCAGTATCGGCCTCAATAGTCTTGATGACAGATCCCTTGGGGCCAATAACGTTGCCCACATGGATATGCGGGATGAGAATCTCCTACCGAGAAGAGTCCCATAGGGCACTGACACGGTTGCCTACCTTCCGAATTTCTTTCCCACCGGCCTCCATGAGCTGTTCATCAGTATAGTCATCCCAGTTGCCGACCATAGCTTGGACGTAGATCACAGCGCCGTCAACGCAGGTCTGTGTGGCTAAGCAGACAGAGCGAATACTCGAGAGGGCGTCGTAGGTATCTTACGTCCGGAAATCTTGACTTTAGCAAAGCCCCCAGGCTGGCCAGGTTGGCACTGTATCTTGCATAGTGTTGTGGTCTGCAGTTGGTTGATGGTGGCCCCACGGGGTCCAATGACCTGTAACACTCTCACAGACTGGACTGCTAGGCCTCCCTGCTCACCCTTCCTATCACCGATTGTGGGCACTTTACCTCGCGGACGAATTCCTCTGGGATCGACGATGCTATCACAGCGCCGTACGCCCTGGACGCGCTTTTATCACCTATACAAAGAGCAGTGCTCTCCCAGAAGGACTGGAATTCACGAGCCCGTCGTTGCGTTATGATAACATTATCACCTTCAGGAGTGATATCGAGTCTAGCCGGAGGAGCCATAGGTACTGGTGACGGACCACGAGGGACCTGCTGGGCCGACATAGGCCCCTGCTGAGCCAAGGGGGACTGCTGAGCCAAGGGGGGCTGCTGAGCCGACATAGGCCCCTGCTGAGCCAAGGGCGGTTGCGGAGTCGATTGCGGCATAATTCCCTGTCGCTGTGCATCTACCAAACGACGAGCAGTCAGTCACCGTGAGTAGCCTAGCAGGAGAATCCCTCACTCGCAGTGACTCTCGCCGCAGCGGCTGCAGCCGCCGCAGCTGCCTGGGCAACAAGATCCGCAGTAGCCGGTTTTTTCTCAGGCGGGGTCATCGTCTGATTAGACACCTCCCCGCTGCTATCAGGACTACTCTGGTCCCATCCACGCTTCACACCTGTTTGTGGTGCCCCAGAGGATGCTGCGCTGTTATCCATACGGAAGGCTATTAGATCGCTCACTGAATGACGCATGAGTCGATGGAAAAGATCTCAATACCTCAAAACCCGTTAAACTCAACTCCAAAGCTTTTCACGAAAGTTGAATCACAACGGCGATTGTTAGTTACTCGGGATAAGCTTCGGTAGACTATGATGGACAGCACTCAGAGGCAACAGCAGCAGCAGGAGCTAGTGCATGCGTGCTGCCGATCGTGGTAGACCTCCTACTACGCCTCCTCAGAGTCGCCGAAAAACGCGAAGACGACTAAAGGACAGAAGGCCTGTATAACCTGCAAGTCTACAGCTCGGCACGGCATCTTTGGTATAGCAGATGCACGATGATATAGATAAATAAGAATAGAAAAGGAAGAGATGGTGGTATTAGTGGTTTTAATAGTAGTAGCTAGTGGTTGGTAATCAGGAGAAAAATGTAGTACTATGGACCCGACAAACCTCAGGAGCACCTTCGGCTTCCTACTGCCGAGTAACGATAGGATTAGAAAAGCAGAAACCTCATACGTGCTCGGCCTGCACCGCAGTACAACACCCGAGTAGTTGTCATCATACCACTCCTCGAGAAAATACTAAGCTTTCTAGTGGTAATCAGGTTGAACTGAAAGCCACGATATACAGGATAATACAGAATAAAAATTAACTTCATACAACAGGAAGGGACGGGCCCCGACGGGCAACTTCGGGAAGATGCAGCGCTGACAGATCTTATGGGCAGCAGCAGCAGCAAAGTCAACTCCTACAGAACTCTTCTTGACGACGACTAACGGCCTCATCGATGTCGTAACGACCCTAAAACACCAACAGGATTTACCATAAACCACCGGAAAGAGGACTAGACTCACCTCGAGGACAGCGTTAACGAGCTGAGTTGCCTTGTCAAGACTCTCTGGGGTGCCTCTCATGACCAGTGGCCTTGGAGCTCCACGCATGGTCCCTTTCTCCATGGTAAGAAAGACACCAGTGTCGTGTTTGATGGCCCACAGTACCGCACCCTGGGGGCCAACTACATTGCCGATGTACTCAAAGGGGATCTCCAGAACACGCGTTTGGCGTTCGCTAGTACTACTACCACCCCCTGGCAAGTGAGAGCTGCCTCGGGAGGAACTCCCCATCGTTGAATATGACTTGGCTGAGTCGCTCGCAGCAGCAAAAGGCGATAGGACAGAGCCATTCTTCCTGATCAGAAGAAACCATGAAACTAGTTTACCATAAGGAGCGTGATAACTCACTGCTCAGCTGCTCGCTCCGCAAATCGTCGGGACTCAACATCGCTCTCGATCATGGCGACCGCAACATCATATGCAGCAGCAACCTCTGGGCTCCTACCCGAGATTCTCAGAGTTCTGGTACCGGCCTCCTCACTAGACGGAGAAGAGCTCGGAGGAGTGAAAATTGAAGGGGCTGAAAGAAGGAATAATGTAATGCTGCGAAACCCCATCTAGGGCTTACCGAGGGTTGACAGGCTTGTACCATCGAGATCAAAGAGATTAAAACTAGGAGCTGACACAGAAAAAATTTTTCGAGAAACTATAGCCGCAACCACTACATTCTAAGGTAACCGTAGCTCCTGAAGCGCCTTCAACTTTGGTAAAACAATTACTACCATCAGGGCCAGTCATAGAACATATGATTTCTTCGGGGAGGTGAATCATCTGATAAGAAGGGTGCAAGGACTCAGCGATGCCTTAGACCGTACTCTCTCTTCCCAAACGTTGCCGCCTGCATGTCTTGTGAAGCCTGGGCCGGCAGACTGGGACTTAGCGCGGCGATCCAGCTCCTGCTGGAACATCGCGCAGTAGGTGTTGTACTCCCCTTGAAGCACGTCGTGAATCATCCACGCTGCTGCCGCGATCTGGTCAGAGCCTCCTATCAGAGTTAGCGCATGGTCGCCATGATGATGGGCTCGGGAATCCTCATCGGGGAGGGGAGCGAGGACCAACTTGGCACCAGAGTCTCTTTGGATCGCCCGAATGACAGCACCGCGAGGACCGAGGATGTCGCTGACTCGAGCAGCGGGGATAGTGATGACCTGAGAGAATAGTCACTTCACCCAATCACACTTGAATGCGACTCACGCTTTTATCGTAGCCTCTCGGCATCTTTCCCGCATGAGAAGCCAAAACACCAGATATGATTTCTTGGACTCTATTCCTGCACTCTTGCAGCGAAAGATCGGTATCTATGACAAGATAGGAGACGGATCAAGTTAGGAGCAAAGAGGTACTACTTGCCGCTAATCTCAGGGTCATTCCGAGACCGTTACCATCAGGATCGACAACGTCACCACCGAGTTGGATAACACAACGAGATTCGACTTGAATCTCCACCAGTTTGGCCATCAGTTTCCGTAGAGCCTCTTTAGGGCAGACCAAAGAGCACTGATAACGGCCTACTAGAGGCTTGCCTGCCTGGGAACCGTAACCAGAGGCCAGAGCGCTCAAAGGAGCGACTGAGAAATATAAGCGGTGGAGAAGTGATGCCGATGAGATGCTTACAGAACTCCGCTCTGGCTCGTTTCTTCCGAATAGCATCGCCATCCAGCTTGTAATCGTGGGATGGAGTAGGAGGGGAAAAGACAGTATCATGAAGCATTAAAGGCGAAGCAACAGACATATAAAAGTAACAACTAGAAGTAAAGATCAAGCTCCGTACAGCGTATTGGAGGCGCATTATTTCCTAGACTCCCTCCTCTAGCGTTATAGATACTCCATGACTCAGCTGATTCTCTCCATCTTGCCGATTCCCTCTCAACCAAAGCACCACCACTCTTGACAAATACACACGTCGGGCAATCCTCGTCCATAGTGAGCTACTGACTATCGTCGAGACGGAGGTCGTCCTCGTCACGTGGAGGAGGAGGATTAAATGTCACGCTCCATGCAGCACAGCGAGCCATGCTCTAGTGGAGGAGAAGAAGGCTCCATCTTCTGCCCTCATCACAGTACTGACACATCCTTATTTCACCATGAGTCAACGATGCTCTCACCCACCTCAGAGAGTCAGTTCGATGCTCTCTCGGCCAGAGCCTCTGGCTGATGACCCTCGCTAGACTACTCAAGCCTCCCAGAAGCTAACTTAACAGGACGATGCGGGGGGTCTTTAAAGGTCCCACCAACTAAATGGTAACTGAACGTAAATCAATCAATGTCCCTCCCCAACTACTAAAACACTCGCTGATGGGCCTAGCCCAATAAATTGACCTTTATTGGGATCAATTATTCCCCGGGGCAGCTATGCCATAGCAAGACATGTCTCAGTACCATCTCTGAGAGTGGCAACTATTTCGCTCCAAGATATGATCGATTTCTCTGGACAGGACAGATCAGCCTCCTATGCTTTAGAAAAGACAGTTTATCAGGCGGTGCAACTATGCCATTTGGCACAGTGCCTCGGCACAATCCGTGTCTCCAGGCATGGGGCAACTATGCCATCTAAAATATGTCTTCCTTAAGGTATGGGGCACCTATGCCGCCCTAAAGAAGTCTTCATCTGGTCCAGAGACCCAGGGTATGGGGCAACTATGCCACAGCCTCAATTACGGCGAGATGCGGAATGTGATCTAACTGTTGGGGAAGCAAATTCTACTCGAGGGCGGAATAAGGACGCCACAGTCGTCCCGATCCAAGCAACTGAACGCGAAATATTGCAGGCCATGTGTACAGGTGGAAACTCGAGCGCTCACGGTTTTTTGCACGCGCGCAGGTGAAATCCTACCCGATCGATTGGAAATTCCAGCGCTTCGAACGAGTTAAGTCTTTGAGGCATTACGTAATCAAACGAACGTCAATCGTCGGTGAAATGAGGATTATTAAGAAATGAACAGGCCATCATATTTCGAGCCGTGTGACTGAGCTCAGAATTATGCAACACTCAAGTACTGTAGTCGATAAGATACTACAGAATACATTGTGGAATATTCTCCCATCTGCGAAATGAGTTGTAGAGTAATTGTGCGTATTAGTACGATTCTCTTGCCTGATTTAGAATTCAACTCATAAAAATCAGATCACATTTCAGAGGTGAAGTCTCAGAGAATCGGAAAGAGGTTGCTGAACGACTGCGAATTCAACGGCTGCGAGCATCTACTTGTGGAAAATATCTTAGCCTAGCTCGGATGACATACCATCTTGCCTTAATACGAAAGCCTCATGATCAGATTCGATATGAATGCTGATTCTGGAAATACAATCAATCTACATACCGTCGGCATGCTACCGATTCGGAAGCCAATACTGCTGGAGCTGGATGATGGATAATTAGTGAATACCGTATGATGACAATTGTGGGAATAGTTGTTGCGATATCAAATGGCAGAGGAGCTCATTTGGATAGCAGTACGGGCGCGAAGTGGATCGGAATAGCCCCCGGACGGCTCGGGGTAGAAGGATATTCTACAGGTCCGGTCCATGACCATTCGTCAGAGAGTGCAATACCGTGTTCGGTACACTGCGGGACAACACCTTGGTCATCGTTGGTGGCTCCTCCACTGCGGCATATGCTATGGAGAGATCACTGCTGCCTATAGTAACAGAGCAGAAATATAGTCGGATACTACGGGCCACTCAGTAGGTTCCGAGCCTTGAGCGGAGATTGGAAATATACAGGTAGTGATGGGTACTAATTATAATTGTCAATCCTCTGTTCGGAACAGAACTGACATCTTCGAGGAATGCATATTCCCTGCCGTGGAGTGAAGAAAACACGGTAAAGGAGGTATGCGCTGAATGGGTCAGAGAAGATGCGGCGATGTGGAACAGTACCGACAGAGGGTCTAGCGTCAGTAACGGGCATGCACGAGACTTTTGAGATCGATGACATGTGAAGGCTCTAGGCTAACGTACCGTCCTCGATGAAATCCTCATGCGGAGACTGTCGTACCAGCTTCGAATCGGCTCGACACTGTCCCCACTACTACCGAAATTGAAGTTGTCAACCACCACAGCGGCCTGGTCACAGGGCGACCAGCGGAGGCCGCCTTCGATAGTAAGCTTATGAATGCGTCGAAGGGTGGGAGTTGGTCAGGGAGGGTTAGCATGTACCAGGTGTTCAAAAGGTCATGACCCAGCGAGCCATGAAGGCTGAGTTGACGGAGGAGCATCCCTCTAGTCACAAGCCTTGTGACACTGTGTTCGGACTGGATTATGAGCTTATGGTCGTACGGGAATTTGCTACCGGAAAAGGGATGTCATACGAGAGCTAATGACCTATGAGGAGTTCCCGCGGTACGACGATGGAGTTCGGAAGTTGCTCTCTACTGTTGGAGGGGTATATAGAGCGAAGGCTGTCATTAATTCCATTTCCATGATCGACGTGCCTCAGCGGACTGTTGCTTCTGCTGCTGTAGGGTACAGCATAAGAGAGCCAGGTCGAGACGGGTGTAGCCTGTACCGGAGGCTACTATGGCGAAGAGGCAAGTAGGGTTGACGAGGGGTACTAAGCAGGTATGGTTGAGCGATGGACCACGTGTTGTATGATCTCATTAGACTGATCGAACGGTGTCGCTAAAGACCGAGCTGAGCTGGGCCTTTGTATCTAGACCAGATTCTCGCAGGAACATCGCTAGCGGGATATGGAATCGCACCTTCGGACCTCATAGGCTTCGTCTTGAACCCGTGCCACAGTAATCTCTTGTTCTTGCAATGACCACTACTATTCGCCATCGTATCGCGACTCTGATGGTCACCATCGGCTTACTGACTATGAGGTATGTGCAGGGTAGAGTGTTCTCCTCTAGTCGCATCCTTCTTCCTATTAGTCTCGTCACGACAGGCTGCTACTCCTATGGTGGGCTCCAGATTCGTCGACCTGAGGGGTCCCAAAAGATTCTCGAAGCTGAGGCCGCCCCTAGGGTCATCACTACTACCACTGTGGACTATGTATAGCCGTCGCTCAGGTTAATGAGGACTCCTGCTATGCTGAAGTATTCGGAATGTATGTAGTCTTCAATAGGGTTGATAAAGGTGTTTACGAGGGCTTCACCATCAAATGCCGCGATCGCGCTGTGCCTCTCATGGATGTCGAAGGGTATTCGCTCATGAGGAAATACCTATTACGTAATGAGGGTTATCCCGTCTTGCACTGAGTTGTCTGTATCGACAGGTGTAGAGAACGTATATGGTTGTAATGACGTTTACAATAAGTTCTATCGTGGAGACCAGCTGGCGTCGATTCCCACCTCGGAGGCCTATCGTCAGCTAGAAGTAGTAAAAGGTGTGGTATGGTAGTTTTGCATGGAGGATAATATTTCAGACCTTGTTCAAGAATTTGAAGGAGAAATGTAGGACTGATGACTCAGCATGATGACGATGATGACATTCGACCTTCTCTGCTGTCTATGTTGGTATTGTTGTGAGCTTCATTGAGTGCGCAATGTGGTTGTCATGATATGTTGTGAAAGCAAGTAGTGCCTCGCTTGTAGAGTTGGAGTAGGGTAATAGTCTGTCGAGATCTTCAAATGGGCTGTCATCGACACTCTGGAAGTAATCGAGACGGTCCTTAGAAATAGAGCAGCGATCGAGTTGACTTATTATCATAATGGCGGCCCGTCGGAGCTCCGCGGTAACTGCCGCTTCTGTCGTGTCGGAGCTGGAGGATATTTTCGAGGCTGTGTCCAATGATGAGGCAGGTTCATTTGATCTGGAGAAGGTAGTATGGTACTAGAGGGGTTCATCATTTAGTGACAGTTCTGGGTTAGGTGTTGTCCAGTACTAAGGTGAAAAACGCTGTTCAACGAGGGAGCAAGGAGGTCCTGAACACACTCATAACGCAGTTCCCATGGCTTACCCCAGCGTAGGGATACTGTAGAGAAAGGCCATAGGGAACTGGTGGTACTCAGGGACACTATCGGCGTGCGGAACAGGCAGCTTCTGAACGAGCTGTTGACGGCTGGGGCCTCTGTTGGTATACAGCATGCCACTGATGTAATGTATCGGGAACAATAGATCCCTCTGTCGAGTGGCCCTATGCATCTAGGTAATATCAGCGTTGGTTAATGAAGCGATACTTCTGGTGGATCCTACTGTGGAGGGTAGTGCTAAGAAGACGGCCAAGGTCCGAGTGGTCCTCGGCAAGGCTACCTTCCCTGATCTGGCTGCGGTAAGGTAGCAATTTCCCACTCGACTGGCTTGGGTTCATGCCACACTCGAGACCGACCGTGAAACGCTTTGGGTGATTTGATTGCCCCGTTGGTTTCTGTCATATTGTCTATGCGCTGAAACCCTCATACAGTTAGCCTCTGCTCGATTTTTGCTGGGCTCAGGTCCGTGCGAGATGCCGACAGATGTTGAAGGAATACGATGTCAACGAGTTGTTGTCTGATGAGGACCAGAACATCATGTTGCAGCTGTTGAGGTATCACCCACGTAAGATAGCCCATCACTTGGGAGAGCCTCCTCGAGCTGAGCCATTGGAACTCCAGGAGGTTGTGGATGCAGTGAATGTTGTATTTGTGGGATACAACGGTAATACAGGATGGTGTTAGGTTCTGAATCGATTACTACTGAGCTGATGATTATGGTTTCCCATTTCAGAGAACCACGACTGTCGGTCCTTCTTCGTGCAGTGGAAATCGGACATGTCTGCTGAAGATTTCTCCTACGTTCAGTGTGTGCAACATGTGAGCTTGTGGAGTTATGACCTGGCCATAGAGTGTTGTAGTTCCCACTGCCGACCACAGAGGCACTGGAACTGATTACCGATTGCCTGGTAGAGGTTGCTGGGTCCTCAGTACCCCGTGTTGAGATCAGCATGGGTCAGCTTGTGGCGAGGAAGATGCCGTTCAGGATGAAACCACTGGACACACTGAGGATGTGAGTGAGTCGGGCTGTATGTTTTTTGATGGGATTTTGTAAGGTACACCCGGTTCTGTTTCAAGTTGTGTAGGAAGGCTAAGAGGCCTCATCTCATACATAAGAATGTAAGGGGATTAGCATTTCCTTCCTAAATTGGAATTGCCTTTCGACGGAAAACACCCTATCTGGCGCTTATATACGTCGGTAAACTAAGTATGGATGTCGAGGGTAGGACTTTTCATGAGCATGCACCAGTGTAGAGACATAGGTTATGAGATCCATAGCGGCTTGTTAGCTCACTTGGCGGTTCCTGTGATGAATTGATATAGTGCTCACGCAGTAAGAAACCTCTGTTAGATTCTGACGGCCGTTTTCGAGAGACTCTGTGAGATGGACCTCGAGACTCAGACCGACAGTGATGGGGATATCGCCTTTACAGAAGGTAGGCCTTTTGCTCGACCCGACTGAGGTATACTATTCTCGGTAGCCGCGGGTAATCCCCGTTCGGAAGAGGACATGGACCTTATGGCGCAACGGCTTGATGCGCTTATGACTGAGTGCTTCCGGTAGGGCAGGAAACCGCTTGTGAGGTCCGGTGTCGATGCTCCTCTCCTTGTTAGGTTTTTCCACAATACTTTGAGTGTATCTAGTGGCGATGCAGCAGCGGGCGAGGCACCGAGCGGTCAAGACAACAGACTGGTTTCTTATGTACTGGGACATTTCGAGGAGGTGGTCTTGAGGACCCACAAGACCAAATATGTGCAGTACTTAGCGTAAGTCAGTGGGTTATAGGGATGTGACTGTTTTGACTAAGAATACCTCTGCTCATACTCTCGTACTTGTAGTACAAACTAAAATAAAGAGCACCTTGAGACGTTCCTTATGTCGTACAAGTGTGGGAGTACGACCTAAAGTATCCGCATTAGCACTAGGTGCGCGGCATTCGCTACACCAGCTTTCATCTGAAGGCTGAAATTTTCATCGCTGGTCCTTTTTGTTGGTATATTCCGGTGTTGACTACCGTCTGCTGGATTTGCCTGATCTTGAGGTTGCTTGTCACGATGCATAGCTAGATGGTCTCTAGGTACTATGTGTCTTCTTTGCATATCAAATACGCCGAGGCCTTCATATGTATCCTCCTGAAGAGATTGTATGGAGAGACTACTGAGGACGATGTGGAAGGGTCGAATCAGCAGTCCTCAAGCAGCCCTAACAGCAACAGCACTGGATCGGTCAGTCTACGAGATGAGGATAAACGCCCGCACTTGACCGGGCTCAACAGCGGCATGAGAGATGACTTTAGGCGACGACTGTAAGCCTTGGTCGACCTTCTGCCTACCATAAAGTGCTCCCTCACAGGTGTGGTGAATACCTCGGTAACTTCTGTTGTCGCGCTACCTTCCTCCCTGACTCTTACAGTCAACAGACACTCAAGTTCATGTGAGCTTATCATTCTCGGTCTCTGATATTGAGTAGTGAGTCTATGGTAGGTTGGAATTCGTACAGCAACAGGAGGAGCCGCTCAATTTCGACACTTGCGTCCTCATAGTAGTGGTCGTTCAGAGTGTGAGGAATGAGCTATAGCGGCGATTGGTTGTGATGGCATTCTCGTGATCAGATCTGTTATATGCTGTGCTGGAAACTACAGGCATGGGCTGCAGAAGAGAGTGAGTCCTGGGGTATCTTGCGCACAGCGAAGATTTTGTTCCAAACAGGCTCAGAGTTTTTAGAAGCTCTTTTCGATAAGAACTCTCACAAGTCGCTGGTGTATACTCTGACGGTCCAGCCCAAGCTGCTCGACTTTGTGGCTCCTCCTCTGCTACAGCAGTTGGCCAGAACAGTGGTAAGCCGTTCCTGGTAGCATGAGTTGAACAAGAGATGGTTCAGGCATCGGTCCCATGCGCACAACCATTAGGGGTTCTTATAATGGAGGCATTGGCTCATCAGTATGCCTCTATGAATCGGGGCCAACCAGTGGACGGGATCCCGCCGAGCCCTGATCCGTACGCATGCGCAAGGAGAGCCCTGCTGGGTCAACTGTGTGTTTATCTTAGGGAGGCCAGCGAGTTCAACTTCCAGAACCTGAATTGGAAGGAGTTCGAGAGGAAGGTCATGGCCCAGCGTCGAAGCTCTATGCCGGTGGCACCTGGATCGATCAACTTGGCGCAGCGGCTTCAACCGGTTTACCCCTTTGAACCCTACAACCTCCGACATTCCCAGCATTTCATCACCGAGATCTATCGTGAATGGAGTGATGTGTCCGAGGTTGATGATAGCACTGTGGAGTCGGCCGTGTTGGGTATGGTACCTGCTGGAGCTCTTGGACTGCCCAAGGAGAAAGCTGCTGAGGAGCTGCTTACGTTCATGTGGAAGGATCCGGTGTCCAGCGATGCAGACGACGATGCGGCCTCAGGGGCCTCGGATGACTCTGAGATCAGCTTGGCTGGTGAGATCGACCATGGTGAGGAGAGTGGGTGTATATGGGACCTGGAGCATTTGTTTGTAGGTGGGTATTCATCTAGTGCTACTGATGAGGAGATCACTTACAACCCTCATGCGAGGGTGGCAACTCCAGGGCTCCGGAAAGCAGGCTTTGCCAATACCCTACATGCCCCGACCAATACGGTGTGACGGCGTGTGCCTTTGGTGGAATAATCTGATGCTTTTCTCAGGATCATGGTTCCGGCAAGGAAGGACATGATCGCCCAACCATTATCGTCACGTGAGTGTCGGGTATGGTTACTACTCAATGCATAATGTGTTTTTTCGGTTGTTTTGGTTGTTTTCATTACTACTGTGCGGCTCTACGCTCGAGATAGTACGATATTAGATCTCTTTATAGGCCGTCGCCAGCATTCCACCCAGGACACGTACCAGATGTACCCCGACCTCGACGGAATTCCAACCTGGATCAGCCCTCACCTAAGCGTCAGAGGCTTATGTCTATTGATGAGGATGATGAACTGTAAGCAGTGGTCGATTAGTGCTGGGCAGAGAGGCGTGAGAGTCCTTGTGGAATGTCGAGTACATGTTAGTGATCTCACCACAGTCTACTCAGATACGACAGTTCGATCCCTCTGCTGCCGCCGGCCACATTGGTTGCTGGTGATGACTCGTCAGCTAATCATTGGGATGAACCTGATTACGATGATGAGGATGAGTTTGAGATGGAGGATACGTTGGCCAACAGGGTGAGGCAGCTTCTTTGTGTTCATCCATATTACGTACGCTGTCGTCAGGTACTCCTTAGTGTTATGGGCAGCAGGGCTTTCCGGAGCAGCACATAGCCTTATAGTAGCTCTAGGACTATTACTATCACGTACCAACCTAATACGTTTCTTGCATTATGTATGGTTTCTTCCAACGTTTATTGGTCTTGTTGTTGCTCTTGTTGGGTTGTTTACCAATTCATCCCTTACCTCATTCCGTGAACGATTTAAGAGGATAGATATAATCATTCATCCCTCCTCTTAGGATTTGCTAGATGATGCTCGGTCACTGTACGGGCGTCAGTTATTCATAGTTGGCTCGGCGCGTTTTTTCTTGGAAGTTTGAGGATCCGCAGAAGTTCACTTCGAGAGTGGAATGAAGCCGTTGGGTTCTTTCTCCTTCTTCATGAGAGGTTCTTCTATCACCCAGAATTGTTTGTGTTGTGTGCTTCCTCATACCATGTCGGGGAATAATAGTAAAACAGGCGCCCGACACGTAGGAATGCTAGATGTGGCCTTGATTCCAACCGCTGGTAGCAGTAGTGGAATCTTCGTAATTGATATTCACACTGGCGCTATTGTGAGGCAGTTGAAGGTGAGTACTCTGAATCCTCCTATGCTGCAGTGCCAGTCCCGTTCTCAGGACTCCACATCGACTACTGTAGTGCCCACTGCTGACGGCTACATATGTGCCGCACAGAGCAACAAGGGTCTATTACATTATTGGAAGATTGCCGATGGTATCGATGATGATGACGATGATGCTACGCTCAGAGGGATGGCTTCCAACCCGTGCTATAAGTGCTCCACTCCAGAGGTGACTGTCCGATCATAACGGATGTCCTATTCCCTATCCTCAGAAGCTCCTCAATCTCCTCTTCACTCAAGGGCCGGCCCAGCTGCTGATCGGTGGTGGTATCTCGGGAACGATTTATATATGGCAATTGTAGGCAGCACTTGTCCTGTTCCTTCACATTGCGATTCTGTGTCCTTATAGGAGCACAGGTCGACTCTTGCGGACTTGGAAGGCCCATTATTCTGGAGTCACTCAGATGTGTCTTACAGCCGATGGTTCCTTCTTGGTAACGGCCGGTCAGGACACCACGGTGAAGGTATGTGGAAACAGCATGTCTAGGAGGGGAGTTGCTGTTTCCGCTCCAGGTATTCACATTGTCCAGTCTGATCACCTCTGGGGGAGGGGGAGGTAAGCCATTGGTGCTGTGTGTGAGGGTGATCCCTCTTCGGTTGCATCTCAGCGGAACACCATCGCCGGCACGCGTTTTCCGTGGTCACACCTTACCAGTGAACGCGTTGAAAATACTGCAAGAAGTTTGGACCAGCAGCCACCTCTCTGAGCCGTCCAAGTAGGCTGAGGCTTTCCCTCACAGTTTTGCAATCCGTCATCACTCGAAGCATAGCAGTGCTGGTGGTGTTCAGCGGAGATTTTTATATATAAAATCCCTAAAATGGTTTTCCGCTATGCGGACGACGATTGCTGTTCGATGCTAGGATCCTTATCACGTCGGGATCTGCCGATGGGAGTGTGAAGGTATGGGAGTTCATCCCGGGAGGTAGCGGTCGACAAGTCGCTACCTTCAACCTCCCCACCCCTGTTAAGCACATCGCTCTAAGTCTTCGAGACCCCCTCTATGCTGGTGGTGATGATGGCCGAGTCCACGTAGGCACGGGGTGGACCGACGTGACAGGCGACAAGTCTTGATGGTAGGTCATTGACTTTGAGAGTAAGGAGACTAGCGTCCTCACAGGCTCCCATGAGTCGGGCCTAGTCGGTTTGGGATGCAGTAAGTGCAGCAGCTCCACTACTATCATTTTTTATTATGGCTTGATAGGCATCGACGGTAGTCGGGTCGTCAGCGTTGCAGCAGACGGCTTGCGTGTTTGGGACGTCTTCAGTGGACAGACAATCAAACAGGTGAATGGCCATGTCGCTACGTTATCAAGAGAAGGTTGGTCGTCAGATATCTACGGCGCAGCTGAGTCTTCAACCTCCTTGTGGACTAACCATGCTGTCTCGTGTGGATCTAGTGGGGCAGTCTATGGGTTCTATTGCTCCCCGCTTTCAAGCACTCCAGCGAGTGCTTACTCCGGTGGATGAACTCGAGACCGTCCCTGTCCCCTCACGTAAAGTGGACTCTAAGAAGAGCGCGTCGATCGAAGATGTATTCGAAATTGACTTGGAAAGGGAGAGGAAGCAGTCCCCTGTATCGTGCCTCACTTATGGTCTCCTTGAGGACGTCTTTGCCTCATCTGCTTGTGACGATGCAGTGACCAAAGCGAACGAAGTGGTAAGCATTATCTTGCAGCAACACAATGAATGTGTTGGTCTAGCGAGTATGTTTCCTCTCAGTGATGATCTTTTCTGATCTTTTCCTCTCAACGATTTTATTCAGAGAGACAAGTGGCAGAACGTCGCCTATACCCTCTACCAGCAAAGCACTAGTTCGTCCAGTCCTCCAGCTCCCGCTGAGTCAGGAGTAGTGATACCTCCAGTTGTGATGGAGGCGGTAGGGTTTCCCCATAGTGTTCATGAGGGCGAGCGCGTTTTTGACTGTAGGCCGTGGAAAGTACTAAGGAGCCTGAGGCGGGCCCGAAAGTAGCAACAGTGGAGCGGCCAGTTCGTCCTAAACGTAAAGCAGCGAATAAGTCGATTAAAAAGAAGAAGAAGAAGAGTTTACCATAATAAAAGTTTACCGACACGTCAACGTTCCCACTGCTTACGAGTTGTTTGTGTTTCTATGACAGTCAAGATTAATTTTGTGGCGCGCGAAAAGTCACAGCGCACTTTCGAGCTGTGCACTATGTCTCCTCCGTAGTGTCTACTAGCATGTCTGATAGAGCATCGCAGGCCGCTGTGGTTGGCCATCATGAGGCCTCATCATCAACTCGGAGTCGAAGGCACATCTTACCTAAGTCGAATCTCTGGGCGATGTCGGGCTCAGCAGAGCCCCCGGATGAACCCACTGAGGATATCCTGGCGGAGGACCCGGACCAGGAGACTGTTGTAGAGGCACCACGGGAGGCCAGCTGTTGGGAAAGGGCCAAACAGGACGTAGGTTCGACATCATCTTGGTTGATGAGGAACTCGTACTAGTAGGTGCTACAGCAAACCTTGACGGGCACAGTGCCGTTGTTGACAGTCGTTAGGGCCGCTACTTGTGTGTTCATATTCGGAGGCATTTGTATTGCATACGGCCTGGCACTGCTGATCTCGGCAAAGTAGTATTAAGAGACTCTCTAGTATAGTGAACGTTCTGGCTTCAGCGCGATACGCGAAATAGAGTTGGACTATACGTCTATTCCTGGCGATGCTAACGGAGTTGTCACTATGAGGACGATAGTTCAAAGCGAGATGGAGGCCCCTGTATATGTCTACTACCGACTGGGCAGGGTCTATCAGAATCATCGATTGTAAGCTCTAGTTGAACTAATAGAATGTGTTATACATATCGAGGGGAAATTGAAAGTAACACATCGAAAGAAGGGCAGAGGGGACCCGAACTACATTTGATAAAAGAGAAATATCAACGGGCGAACTGACAAGTTCACACCGAGTATAAATCCATCGTGTTTTATGTGATACATTGAGACTTTGGCCGTCTCTCTGGAGGAGTGTCTGATGCAAGGTACATCACATCAGTGAACACGGCTCAGCTGAAGAAGGGCAGTACTATGTTGGCTGGGGATGTGGACACCTGTACGGATTGGAAGACCGCTGATGATGAGCCTGCCAGGTTTGGTGAAATCGATAGAAGAGTGTAAGCAAGCGACTCCTGCTCTGACTTCTGATGTGTGTCCTAAGGCTCTACCCTTGTGGCCTTATTGCTCGGTCAGTGTTCAAGGACAAGTTCTTCCTCTCTGTGAGGAACTCCACTACGATCGTCTCAACGCTTGGTAATAATACGATTGCTATGCTAG
Source organism: Perkinsus marinus ATCC 50983 (assembly GCF_000006405.1). Lineage (NCBI taxonomy): Eukaryota > Perkinsozoa > Perkinsida > Perkinsidae > Perkinsus > Perkinsus marinus. Next base: position 184,894 of record NW_003211409.1, read on the forward strand.
TGAGGAGCAGCTCGGAATGTTCAGAAGTGGACCAGAATCCGGAAAGGGTGAATCCGAAACCGCAGGTCGCGACGAAGAACCCCGAAAAAGCCGATCTCGTGCAAGGGTCGGATTTCTATAGGTGGTGTGGGTTATATGATTACCGCTGTAGAGTGCACTTTATCAGAACGCACAACTTCTGGTTGTTGGAGGAGTTCCCCCCGCAAGTTTGTGTACCAGCTGATAGCAGCACTGTCCCTATCCCCACACGGGTGGCACGTACGTACGGTTGTATGGACGCGTATTGGTGTTGCCTTTTGACCTCGCTTTAGTTGTGCTCGCGTTATAATTTCAAAATTGAAAAAAAATTGGTATGAAAAATTCTATGGAGAGTAGGTGCTGGGACTACCACAGAGAATTCAGTGTTGGGACGTGTTCGCTTGTGATTTTTATCGAAGGTACAACTACGACTGATCTCGATGGAAATGAAGTGGAGATGCCTGATTGTGATTTCAGCATAGGTAAGCTGGCCTGAGAAGGATGAGGGGGTTAAAAGAAGTGATGTTAGTAGACGTAGTAGAGCTCTTCCAGTCGATGGTTTGATGTTGGTGATGGCAGTGTGAGAAAATGCGCACGGATGTTAGCGACGACATGAGGAAATTCGGGCAATTCTTATCGACACTTCTACCTCAAGTCGTGTGTGAACTTCTATAATTAGTGAGGAAGCTCCTAAGCTCAGCTGAGGAGAACGAACTTATATCCCAACACCGGATGATGGCAGATCCACCGAGGTGCAACTTTGACCCTCCCTGCTCGTCACTACCCGGTCATGAGATCAGACAGAATCCAGCCGGATGGGGCCTTGAGAACGCTCACTTCAAGAACTGGATGAGTAAGCAATGTAAAATGGAGGTCCTGGGAATCGAACCCGGGTGTATGTCAGTCACTCCACTAGTGCCGAACTTTCAAAAGAAGTGGGGCGTAATAGATCGGACCTTGCAGCCTGGGGATGAGATAACAGCTTATGTCGAGAGCTCATGGGACGCACTATCATTCGGTGGCACCAAGTGAGTCGCACTATTCGATGATGCCTCACACGTTCATAGCGGTACCTCTATTGTGGCTCATTCATGTACCGTGGTACCGCTCGGTTGAATATTCTGGGTTAGCAGCTCAACCCGTGCTTGTGAGCTTCTGACCGATTCACTTATTGACTCGGATGTTCAGATCTCTTATTCTATCTACAGCCAACTGGCAGGGTGGTCGTAACAGGATGCTGGGCACTGGCCTTGTTGTATGCGGAGCTCTCTATGTTGCTTGGGGCATGTACGTTGCCGGACAGGGCTGGAAATATTCATATGTACCTTCAACTAGGTGTCTTGGTGACAATATGAAAATACACTATTTTGTACATTTCCACCATAAATCGTGTGTAATTGTCCATATCGTAGGGAGGGAGGTCCTGAGCTTAGCAAAAGAATCCGAACATATATTCCAATACTGTTCTCCAATAAAGAGCAATATTGGAGTATATGTTCAGTATCCTATAAGATTCTGTATGATTAGAGAGTTTCTAGTTTGCGTATATGACAGGTACATACTAAGTCGTGACAAGTCGAAACATCGACAGATAGGAGGTATGCAGTACTTCCAGTTCCACGAGAAGGGCCCTGCAATGATAGCCAAACTGCAGGCTGGCGAGGCAGCTGGCTGACTTGGTGATAATTTGAAGCATGTTCGTGCTGATGTTGCTCAGTACAATTCTATGTGGTAGTATAATAGTCTGTAAGTTGTCATCATCAAAGGCGTGGTGTTGTAGTAGTAGTAGTAGTAGTAGTAGTAGTAGTAGTAGTAGTAGTAGTAATAGTAGTACTAGTAATGCCACTCTAATGGTAGGGAGTTCCCTCCAGTCGTATCAGCTTGTATGCCTCAGTCTTCCACCGAGGTGGCTTGTCCATTGAAACATGAGTAGCTGTTGCCGACTCGGCCACACGGGACGGGATAGAGTAGGAGCTGAGACGTGACCTGTTCTGAAGCAAGTAGAGTAGTTTTCATCGGTTGTTCAGAGAGTTTACAGTAGATCCCTTACATGTGCGCCACATTTGGTTTGGTAGCAGTTATGTTGCTCGATACCAAGGGAAGGCAAAAATGGCTACCGAGTAACGGACTGGTTGAGGTCACCAGCCTCCTACTCCTCACGCCTAGACATAGCTAGATGTCGATTACGGACCTCACAATAGTGCTCCTAGACCAACTCGATCGGCATCGTCTCTTGCTGCCCGAGAAGTGACCCACGTCTTGGGTTCGGAAATGTTGGTGCTTTATTATTACGCGGTTGATCCTTGACGTTGTGACCATTCGCTGGTGCAAATCATTACGCAGTCCTCCTTTATTATGGCGGAAGAGTTTATGACCTCACAGGCCGTCGATCAAGAACACCTCTACTGCTCATGCCATACTCACCACCATTGCTTATAGAAGTCGAGATTGTTGCGTTTCAAGGGGCAACCTTTTCTTTATTAGTTGCCATGCGTTTGCTGCTACGTTGTATTAGCGGACTAGAACGCCTGCTGGAGAAAGAAGTTTTGTCAATACTCGGCCGAGGACGACCTTTTGTGACTGAGAGGCCCTTCTCGTGTGCCGTGACCGTATCGGGTAGCCTCTGCCCTCGAGACGTATATAGATTGCATTATACATCGCGGTTAGTCACTCATATATGGCGAGAGATTGGGAGTGTACATCTCAACCATGGGTTCTATGACGATGCTCTTCACTCCTTTCTAGAGAATATCGACTACCCTCCCTCCCTGAGGGGCAATATGGTGGCGATCTCCATCCGCAACTCAGCGAGGCGGGAGGATTTCTACGCTATCGATGATATACCAAGACGATGGGCTGACATTCTTACGAGGCGATATGATGCTCGAGTCCAATGGGATGATTATCAAGTACGTCTATTGCTACTGGCAGACAAAGGAGGCTTCTTCCGCGTTTATGCTGGTGATGGCGACAAGAGCCTCCACATTCGAGGACTGCGTAGAAAACAAGGCGTAGCACCAATGAACGAAACTCTCGCTGCTGCGATGGTTTCGCTCGCCTCTGCGGGCAAGTGGCCCGTTATTGATCCTTTCTGTGGATGTGGAACCATTATACTGGAATATCTAATGCGATCGCTGAAGGTGCCAGCACAGTATTTCAATCCTGCATATCGCGCTGCATCAGATGGGGAACTCTTAGCGCCATCAGAGGCCTTCCAGACGTGTACCATAGGGAATGGCTTCGACGAAGAGGAATGGCGAAGGACGATCAAAGAGGAGGACTCTGAGATTCGCTTCAACTCCACTGACCCGTGTATCGTTGGCTTCGACAAGGACACGAGAATGATAGACTTCGCCCGGTACAATCTAGAGCCTCTCATCGGCTTCTGTGGCATGGCCCAAGTCCCTTTGCAAGCCTTCGACTGGACTAAGCTTTCTCGTCTTTACGGCGGTGCGCCAGTCACGATGATAACGAACCCTCCTTTCGGTCTCCGCTTGAGCCGCAGTGAGACTCTGATACACTCCATGAAGGAATTCCTGCATGCTAACGGGTCCGATGGAGTGATTGCTGTTGCTTCTGCAGAAGATGTGAAGGCCCTAGGCTGTGACCTCAATGGTCCCGATGTGGTTAGAGTGAAAGTTGCTAATGTGAATACATGGTTATGTCGTGTTATTTCTGATCCAGTTTCTGTATGGGTTTTAACTGTTGCTTTCCTCGAGTTTTAACCCACCCCACTAACACAATTCAAAAGAGGCTTGGTATAACATCGTATTGGATGATCACATGGTGATGCGGTGATGAACTTATCTGCTACTCGGATCATGCGCTTTCGTGTCAGCGAGTTTAGCTTTATCGATTGGAGCAGCGATCTTATTGTTGGTAATTCTTGAAGGACTGCCTCGAGAGAGGAAGCTGGCCCACCAACCGCTACTGGCAGCATCGGGAGATTCTGAGATAGGAAGAATCACCCAACAGTTCCATAGAGCATATGTTCTCACCAGCGATATCCTTGACGCCTGTAGGAGGGGCACTCACAGCATGCTCCGGAGGTTTACTCGCGCGGATCTTGTTGCGGACTTCCTGTGAAAGAAGGAAACATAAAACTACTCCGTCTGTAAGGCAAGCACCTACCGTAAGTTTAGCTTCCATGAATTGATCTTCTTCCCTCATCATTTCTTTGATCTGGGCCGTCATATTCCTCTGCTTGTTCATCAACTCATGAGTCTTTTCCTTGACCTCGTTCTGCAGCTCAGTGTACTCGTTCTCATGACGCTGTTCCATATCAGTGTGTTCCTCCTGGAAGTCAGAGAGATCCTTCTTCAGCTTCTTCCCTGAGCTCACATAACAATGACAGCCCATAAAACGACTCAATGTACTCACCAACATCCTCCATCCTGTGTTCAAGAACCTGCTGCTTGCTCTGAGCCTTCCTCAAGGCCTCCTTTGCTTGGTGTGACATGAGGAGCATATTCACATCAGCCTGAGAGACACGTTCCGTTGTCAGTCAGAGACGAACGACCCACCCTTCGCAGTTTGCCGTTCAGATATACTCTAAAGGCGTCGATTTTCGAATGAACCTGCACAGAAAATGCAATGACCGAGATAGGAGATGACTCCACTGCTTACGTCATCGAAACCAAGCCGGGAATGGGCGAGATAGCCTTCGATGACCTTCACAAAGGCTTGCACGACATCCTTCACCGAGGAGATCTTCTTAAAGTCAACATCTCGGTGACTAGCCAGCTCTTGGAGCATCGTACTCTCGCCCGACCTAGCAAGCACCAATCCGACGACGCCTTAGTCAACGCTTGTAGTAACTTACTCTATCTTGTGGAGCATCTTGGTGAGCTCGAGCCTAGAGTCAGCTCCCATACCCTGGATAAGGCTTCCGAGAGCATAGACGTCCTATAATGAGCGATGCATCGATCCACAATGCACTATAGTGTATACCTTTTTGTCACCAGCAAGGGCCAAGTTAGCCATAGAGGAATCCTTATGGAAATCCGAGAGCATCGACGAGACCTGGTTACCCAAACCGCTCAGTCGTCTGCCGTCCATGAGAGCATATCCTGCAAAGGCACTTATCACACCAAGTACCATCCCTCCTTCAACTCACCGTGAATAGCATCTTCATTCTGCATAGCATCGATTCGTCGTTGGTGATCCAGTGCGGACATCTCCTTGCTCAAGCCAGTCTGCATGTGCTTGTAGAGGCCACCAGTGTTAGTGCCGAGATGCAGGACTTCATGCATGATATCGTGGAGCTTCCCGCCTCCCTCAGCCTTCACCAGGCCAAGGTCGCCGGCCAGGCTAGCCAGTAGCTGAAATTGAAGAAACTGATTTGCCATTCACCAACTCCCCACAACGCACCTTGCTCATCTCCTTAGTGCCCTCAGCATTGCTCAGCTGTGAGCCGACGAGCTGCTCCAACAGGCCTGTCTTGCCAGCCAGGATCGCCTCGTTCAGTGCAATTACAGCCCGAGCTCGTCTCGCGTTCTGCTCATCACGGTGTTGGTTAATGGCACTCCTCATACTCTCGAAGTTCTTAGCAAAAGTCGATACAGTTCCTCGAGTGTTCTCTTCCATCTTGCTGATGTCCTCCTTCATGCGGCTGGTCTTTTCCGCAGTTGCCTTTGGAATGTCATGCATGGCCTGGCCGATGACCTTTTCTCCCTTGGCCAAGTCCTTCTTTAAATCAGTCGACCAGGTGTTCACCTTGTTCTTGAAGTTGCGTAAATCATCAAATTGTTTTTTGCTCTCGCCACTCAATGCATCCTTGGCCTTCCCCATGCGCTCGTTGAAACGCTTCGCATCAGCGCTAAACCTCTCAGCCTCTTTCTTAGCCAAGTCCTGCACTTTCTCGCTCTCAGCACTTTGAGCGTGGAGTTGGCTCGCCAGCTTATCTAAGGCTTGCTTCTGTAACTGGAACTGTTTGTCCCCGCTGGCCTCGGTCGCTGCTGAGGCTTTCTTGATAATGTCCGTCATACGACTCTTGAAGTTGTCCATTTCCTTAGTCTCGCTCTCCTGCACTTCATTGATCTTCTGCTGACGCTGTATATTGGCGTCATCTGTCTTCTGTGCAAGAGCCGACTCCAGTTGATCGAAATCAGATTTGCCCTGGACAACGACAGCTACTCCGCAACTGTTCATGGCCCGACACTCACCGTGGTCTCAAACTCCTCAGTTTCCTTGAGGAGCTTATCGACATCAATACGATCATTGGCTAGCAACTGCTTCTGTCTATCAGCACTGCTCTGGAGTCTGTTCATGGTGTCCTATAGAAAGGCGATATCGATCAAAACATACAATTATAAACTCACATGTGTCTTGGCCTGAGCGTCCGAGAGATCAGAAGTGAATGCAGTCATGATCTTCTGTTTTTTGCTTCCAATGGCAGACTTCTCCTCGTCAGTGAGGGTAGCGTAGTCAGATGCCATCTTGTCTCGAACACCATCTAAAATGACCGATCAGACGCGCTGGTGGGAAACTAATTGCTGACCAATTTCGCTCTTTTCCAAGGCCTTCGAGGAATTTATCTGTGATGCAAGGTTGTTCATAGAGTCCTCAGAAGCCGCGTCGACTCGGCTTATCCATTGGGCCAGATTCTGAGACAATACCGCGGAATGCCTTTTCGTTCGGAGCAGTTCTGGTTACGTCCCCCGCATTCTTCTGCTCTTCAACGCCTCCCTCGAGCTCCTCCACGGCCAAGCCGAGCCTTCTCATGTCACCTTGAGACTTCTGGCTGTTCAAGATCTGTCGTTGCTGCAGCTTGTTCCTGAGAGTGCAAGTGATAGCTGCCCATGAGGACATCCAATCTTACACTGCATTGTCCTGAGAGTCTCGTGCCTTGCGCATCTCCTCGTGACGGAGCTTATTGGCTTCACTCATCTCCCTCGAGAGGGATCGACTAAGTGCATGGTCTCGCTTCGCCGCATTACTGGCCATATCGTTCTTGGTCTGTTCAGTGTCGCGCAGCTCCGAATCGAACATACTCTCGACCATCTGCCTTCGTAGGTCGTTCGAGTCACCGCCAGATTTGATCATACCACCCAGGAGGTTCTTCATTTGGTCGACTTCAGTGATAGCATCTCCGAGACCTTCAGCGTTCTTCTTGCCACCTCTCGCAGTGTAGACTTTTAGGCTGTTAATCTGGGCATCCAACTCTTTGGAATCCTGCGCACCCTTCTGTTTAGCCTCAGCCCCTCGTGCCGCGATTTCCTGGTTTGCCTTATCGAACTGAGCCGAGGCGTCCTTCGCCATGTTCCGCTGGGCAGCCGCTACGCTACCCTGCAGGTCTTTAAAGTCCTGCGCGTGGCTCAACTTGGCCTGATTGAGCTCAGCCTCAGATTCGGCCCTGACTGCTTTGGCTTCCTCATCGAGAGCATTCACCCCGGCAGCATTCTCATCAGTAGTTCTCTGAACGTCCTTCAAAGTCCTCTCTTGAGAGCTTTTAATGCTCTCCAAAGTAGCATTGTTCTTCTTCTCCAGAGCATTCACATCTCCCTTGGCTTGCTCATGCAGTCTGTCAACCTTGGAGTTAATCCCGTTCAGTTCGTTGATAATTTCATCGTTTGTTGCTCTCTGTTCCTTCTCAGATGCTTCCAAACTCTGTTCTCTGTGAGCTTCCAACTCCTTAGAGGTAGTGGCCAACTTGTCATCGAGTTGCTTCTGAACTCCGCTGAGATAATTCTCGGCTTTCTCTTGCATAGCGTGAACACTAGCTTGCAGATCTGCCTTGACCGTGTGCTTCAGATCTCTATCTTTCTGCTTGCTATCCTGCTCCTCCGCCTTGATGGTATCCTCCTCGTCGTCAAGGCTCTGTCCGAGCTTATCGAATTCATCACGGACACTCGCAGAGAAGTCCGACACTTCAGTGCGGGTCTGTTCGATTTCAGCATTTGTCTGATTAGCATTCTGAGTAGCCTGTTGGGCGATACTAGCCTCTTCAGCGTTAACCGTCTCGGCACTAGTTTGAAGTGCTTTCATCTGAGACAAGCACCATAAGAGGTTACTAGCAAATACTCAAGGGCTTACTTCCAGACCCATCTGGTCGTTCATGAGCTTCGCACTGGCCGCGTTGAGGTTCTTAAGTTTCGTCTCCACTTGCTGAGGAAGGAGACGTTGAGGTCAGCTCAGTCAGGATCTTCCTGATCTCACCTCCTGCACCATGGTCGTCTCGGCCTTGAGCTGATCTGCGAGATTCTTCACTTGAGTGCTGACCGCTTCGGCTTGGTCATGAATGGTAGACTGAAAAGTATCGGTACAAAGGCTATGGGCTGCTGAAGGGGCACACCTTTGTATGGAGAATACCGTCAGCAACTGTCTTAGCCCTCTGTACGAGCCCATCGGGACCATCTGAGCGGAGCGAAGGAAATAATACTTGATTAAGACATCGAAGGGCATAGTGACTTACTGAGAGCATCCTTAAGATCATCTACATCCTTCTGACGGCCATTGATACCCTTGGTGACAGCCATCACGGTATCGAAGGCTTTTTGAATGAGGATGGCCACGTCTACTTGGTCCTTAGATAATACCTTCAGAGCTTCCCATCTGAATGAAACACCGTTGTACTGGTCGAAATAGCATCTACCACCTACCGAACTCTCTGACAGTTCCAATCTCTCTGGTTCGCCTGACAAGTTGCCCATCGCTGGTCGTTCTCAATGGCGTTGAGGTTGGACTCGGCGCCTTGCAAAGCTTGGATCAAGGAACTGGTCACATCTGCCACACGGAGCATCAATAAGGCCTCAGGGTGGAAGGTGTGCTCACTCTGAGGAATCACTTTGGTAGTGATGACTTTCTCCGGAGCGAGTAGGGCCAGACCCGATGACAAAGACCTGAACAGGGGAGAAGTCAACGGTCGTGAGGGAAACAGGAGATTTCATCGGGGAAGCACAATCGGCCTTACAGAATAGTAGTAATAGTAGTTCGCAGTACGGCCATGGTAAGGCGGCGTAGAGCGAGTAAGAATTAAAGTAGTAATAGCTGAAATGAATCCGTTGCTATCAGTGCTCGTCACGTGTTCACTAATCCGATCACGATCTTGCGACGATCGCAATTTTGATTCAGCGCGCGCCATGATGATCGATTCGGGTTGGTGGTTTCGTGCGAGGTCCTTGGAAGGCTGCTCGAAAAAAAACGATGACTTATACCTGTTGGCCTAATCCGGCACGTATGAAGGACAGATCTTATAGGAAAACTCATGAGAAAAATCCAAACCTCGTCGAAACCGAACTTCGGTTACCAAAGACGCTTTCGGAAAAAATGGTCTCCCCTATTGTTGGTGGCCTTTCCACTTCAATGATCGGATGTGCCCGATTCGGGTTGCTCAGTCGAAACCAAATGTGGCGGGTCTTCCGGATAAGGTAAACATTCGGAATTGCCTCCATTCCTTGGTGGCTAAATAAGTGGTTGGGTTATAGAACTAGAGTCGTACGAGTGACGGTATGCTCATTGGCCATTACGGACTCGTTAGTCGTGTTGGGGGAGTTGTCGAGATCATCGTTCAACACAACCATAGGAGAGAAATCAGACCTTAATCTTGCTTAATTGATCATGCTGCTACGAGTTAGTATAGAGCAAAACGGTCGGGCGGGCGACGACCAAAGATATGAGGATAACGGATCGCCTACTCAAGGCGTTGCTTAAACTCTAGGAGTAAACTGCACCTTTTCCCAGGGGTACTATGCTCAAAACGCTTGCGTAAATTATTCCTAAACGATTTATTGATGTATCTCCATGGCGCGCTCTCTTTGGATTAGGAATATTCCGGTTTGGAGAAATTGTTGTGTTATGCGTCGGCGCATTTCTAGCGACAAAGCTTCGACCCCTAAAATTCATAGTGAAATCGTTGATATTATTAGTACCAGTCGTGTATGAAGTGGAAGATGATCTTATGCAGGTGTTTGTGACAATATGAAAATTCCGAGGAAGTTTTGAGACTTCTCACTCGTTACTGTACAATTCTGCACTAAATCGTATGTAAGCTCCTAGAGTTGGTGAGAAAACGCTTGACCTCAGCTGAGCGAACCGACCATATTTACCAACACTGGTGATCGGTCTTAGTGTGGCGCTTCATGTCCAGTTTTTTCTCCAACGCTGCCGATACCTTGAAAGGAATGTCCGACCAAGGTGACGAAGGGCAGACTGTCCACCCGAGGACTATGTCTTCTCACGATCAGGTAAAAAATCGATAGAACTTCATGAGGATTCCAAGAAGAAGCTCGAGCGAATTGAAGTCGAACGGGCTGGCACTTTCCGTCAAGTTAGCAGCATTTACCAGAGTGATGCAGAAAAGATGCCTAAACAGGTAGACGGAGTATATTGTCAATTCCCTGAGTCTAAGCTCAGTTACATCGCCATCAGAAGGACACCAAAGCGGCCGTTAGTAAAGGCGAAGATGAGAAGGAGGCTCAGCATGAGAAAGAACTCCGTCGACTCAGACGTTCACATCCACTTGGTCGAGTTGTGAACAGGAAATGCAATGTGTGTCGGGAGTGGTGACAGTTGAGTGTTATCACTTCCCGTATAGGTACCTCTCCTTGGCATGAGTGCGAAGGGCATTAATTACCGTGGTATAGTGAACCTTATGGGCCTCCTGTTATTGGTGAGATGATCCTTCCTGTTGAGGGTTGGATTATGGGGTTAGGCACTGAACCTTCGATTGGTGTTGGAGAATCTTATCAAGTACGGTATATTGTTACGGCCTTGGGCGTATCTTTCTATTGACAACCTGCGGCATCATTTACCCCTAGTCTACACACTTGCACTTGTCTTGTGCTGCCCTGCCCTCAGCTATATCATAGAAAGGTACTAGGATGATGACCGTGTATGATTAACTTCCATGGACCCTCTGTATACCGATTGCGCCAAGTTGAGGTGGGTGTGGTACGACGAGGAATCATCACACTGTAGGTACATTGCTCCTCAGCAGAAAGACCGTCATTTGGCGAACACCCTGCAGTTATTCGTGTTATTAGCAGTCCTTCTCGGACCACTATATACCATTGAAGGTAGGGGTCACCTCTGGCTATGGCAATCACTCACGCCTCTTCCTTCAGCTACATCACCACACGGCCTTCTCGCTATGGCCTTGCTGTGCTGTTCGGTCACCTATGCAATGAAGATAGGGAGGTAAGTCTCAACTTGATGAGTATAACGCGGATGTTTGTCTACTCAGTTACTGGCATGTTTGCCATGATCTTTTCTGGTCTATCAAGACTAACAGGTTGGAGGTAGTACTACCGTGTCACATTTTCCCTCTAGTGTGGCAAATTTCAGATGCTTCTTGGTGATGAGAAGGAGACGTTGGAGATAGCAAAGAAGTACCCACGTTGCCTCTCTATGAAGGACATGTAATACACAGTTCATCAGCAGCAGTCATAGTGAATTGTGCTCGAGTATAGGTACTTGTACATTTCTTATCCAACTTTGTGTTACCAGTTGTGGTATCCTCGTTATCCTCGTCGTAATGTGAGTACCACACCTCCGCCTGATCGTAGCTATGAGTTTGGTATCCTCAGTGGATGCGCCTGTTGAAGTACACAGCCCTGTTGTTATTCTGTCTGGCATTGCAACTCATCATCATGCAACAGTAAGTTATCACTTTCCGTAACTCTACTAGTGCGGCGTACATTGTGCATGCTGATAAACGTGTAGCAGTATCATTGCTATCATCGTTAAATTCGCGAGGAGATGTGTTGTAGGTATATGTTGCCTATACTTGTCAATGCACGGATAATGCTGAAGGAATCCCAAAGTTGGCATCAAAGCGCTTTGTAAGGCACTGCATGTTGTTTTGGTTGATACTAGGTTGTTGTTATGGACAGGATACTCGCGGAACGAATATTGAAGCTGGCAGTACCGAACCTCTACTGTTGGTTGTTGATGTTCTTCACACTCTTTCATACTTGGCTGAGTAGGCGAGCGAGCGGTATAGGTTTGGTAATTTCCCTCTTTAGATATTCTGGCAGAATTGACCAGATTTGGTGACCGCGAGTTTTACCTCGACTGGTGGAACTCAGTGAGCTTCAGAGAATACTGGCAGAAATGGAATCTTCCTGTACGACTAAATATTGGATTGAAATTCAGCAGCATTCGACAGGTTCATTATTTCATACTTCGTCATATGTACGTTCCACTGAGGAGATTGGGGTGTTCACAGGATGCTGCTGGAATGCTGTGTTTCGTAAGTACTTGGTGATGTTAGCAGTTTTATTTGTTATCGCTCAGGTCTTCTCTGGTGTCTTGCACGAGTACGTTTCTATGATACCCTTCGGGTTGCCATTCTACACTTTGGT
>NW_003211409.1:197313-205253 GCF_000006405.1 Perkinsus marinus ATCC 50983
GACGAGAACAGCAGTTAAATGAGATATGTCAGTTTTGGGGAGATGTTAATGAGCAGATGGTATTCGCGATGTTGATAATTGAGTCTTATAAAATACTCGGACAAGTTTTGTCATCGTGGATCGGATGTATATGAAAACTATTGTAATAGTATAGGAAAGATTTATATATGCTGTTGATAACAAGTAACTCAACGAGAAGTCTTCCAAAATCACCCCCTCCTTGAGATTGAGAACAGATCGAGTTACGATCTGTGAAAGGAAGTCTTCAGTCGGGCTTGAAAGTTCATGTTCTTTCAGGTGTTCTTCCTGCTCAAGTACATGTGATGTGCCGATGGGTTTCACCCGTTTCAAATCATTGATTATACACTGCTGTCTTGCTCGTCCAGAGAGATTTTGAGATTATCTATGGCTGAGTGCTTCGTGTTATAAGTTGTGAATTCCACAGGAGCATTTAGCTCCTGCAGTTTTCGTTATGATAACGGTTGCGTGGCATTTATCAATATATGCAGTTGCTGATGTGAGCCCCCCGCCGCTGATTCTCACTGAGCTGACTATAATGGGAGGCATTTCTGAGAATTTTCCCGAGATCTAAACTGATCGCTTCAAACGAGAAATATACACGGAAAGTGAGAATCAGAGAAGCCGACGTTGTATCCCCTCCTCAGGAACGATTATTGTTGTTTTGTTGGGGTTTCAAACGTCATGAAATGATGAGTTGCTTCGCGTCATTCGGTTGGGGGTATGTGTATAAACGATGTACCTTCTGGTTTGTAGGCAGGTTATTGACTGGTGTAATACAATCGTAACAATGCCAGTAGGCGTGGTCGGATGGACGGTGTTTGGTACGCTCAGTGGATTGGGGGCTCTTGCATTCCGAAGATATAGTCATATCGTCACCGCATGCACCAAGGCAGTTGGCCTGTGTCGTGGCGCTGCATTGAATCATACTGATAAGAAATTCCGTGTGGCTATAACAGGTAAGTTTCTATCAGAGAACTTGAGCATCTCCTTCACGACATCAGGTGCTACCTCTGGTGTTGGTCGGGCCGTAACGGAGATATTAGGCCGATTTCAACCGCAGGTTTCATTGGTGAGCTAAAAGCATGGTGGTGAAGTGAACAGATAGATGTGTGAAGGTACTCCTAGTGCGGGATGTCCAAGCTGGAAGTGAAATTGCACGAGTACTCGCTGAGAGATATGGAGCTCCTGTGCCACCCGCGGTCATATATTGCGACCTCACCAGCAGGGCATCTGTAGAGGTAGGTGGGGACTAACGGGAGTGAACATTACATGATGTTGAACTTTTCAGAATGCTGTTAAGGAACTCAGCGATATGTGGTTCTCCACGGATTGTGTTACAGAGTGTCAAGGCTTCGATGCTGTTATTCATAATGCTGGTGAGTGATTCGTTTTGCAGTGAATTCACATTGAGACTACTTCATCTGTAGAATTCTGTGCAAGACCAGGTGTTTATATTTTCAGTGCTTCCAGAGCTATATCATTCGATTCTGTGGAGTTCACTGTATCAAGGATTGCCCTATGAATGTATGCTATATTGTTGGTGTATAGGTTTCCATAGATCGTTTCAGAGAAATCTTTCACGTTTTTTGAAACAGTCGATTCAATTTTACCGTGTGCGACTTCACTCAGGTGTAATGTTACCTCGGGACAAGGTTATACCAACCAATCTGGTGGCTCCAGTGATGATGTCAGAATTAATATTGAGGGCTCGAGCAGAAGCTAATGTTCAGAGAGCACTGCGCATGGTGTATCTGAGCAGGTGGGCTCATCCAGTTTGAAAGAAGACGCATGGCATGCTGGCCGCTCATGATGTTATCTACTTTCAAATACGGAGTTTTCCCGCGCCAAGAACTTCACAATGGATGATGAAACGGTTGTGGAACGTTGTAAATCGATTTCTACTATAATTGTTATCATGGTCCTCATTAATAAACTCTCGTAAAAGAGTTATCTTAGGGAGATGATCCGCAAGTTCTATACATTGTGTGTATAACTCGCGGGTATATCGTCTCTTATCATGTGTAATACACAGATGGCTTCTATATATCTTCTGTTATTCAGTCGTCTTCACAAGAGATCTCTCCTCGCTACAGCTGACGATGTAGTCAGTGTTCTCGACAACGCTGCTTCAATCACGCGGTATGCTGATAGCAAACGAGCCATCTTATCCTATGTGGCTAACAAGTGAATTATTCCTAACGCGATTAGCAAAATGCATAGACCTCTTCTCAGGAGTAACAGTCCCGGACGAGATCCTAGCACGAAGTTCGTTGCCTGCACTCCAGGGCTTTGCAACACCAACTTGGGGGCTCCATTTCTCCCAGGCAAGTTATTGACTCCCTAGTTGATGGTCAAGATTCGCATCGCAAAATTCGCAGCAGTAATTTCCTGTGGAATATTTCAGGTTTGTTGTACAGCGCACTAGCACCCATTCGTTGGCTGCTACTCCGCGATTCTACCGAGGGCGCACTCGGTGTGTTAAGAGCCTTACTTGATCCGCGAGTTGAGAACGGCGACTTGGTCGATGCTTCTGAGTGTAAGTTTCACGTAGTTCACTCGCTAATGAGTGTTCCGTCTTCAGTATTGGAGCATCTACCTCATACCAGACCGGACCTCTTTGTTGGCGAGGCCGTGAAGAAATGGGCAATGCCGTGAAGGAACTTTGTTGTCACAGTTCAGTCGAATTTCTCACATTGGCTGGTGATGATGTTAATCTGTGAACTATTTCGGGTGGCATAGTGATAGGGGTATTAGGGTAACACCCAAATTTCGATGGTAGAATCGAGCGACGAGCACTGGCAAACGTATCTCAATTCATGTACTGTAGTCTCAAGCCTGAGACTCACATTAGGATCTAGATACGACAAGGGAGGGAAAATTCTGAATTTTAAATTCAGCAATTCACTGAGTAACAGCCTGTTACTAACAGGGGGTTGGTGTTGACTCATCACTGCTGAGCCAGCTAGTTCCGAAATTAAGTGGCTATCGACGACAGACTCTCGCGCAACCCAACATCGCTATGATAAGCATTCGTATCGGATAGTGACGAAATAGACCAATGACCAAGCCTCAAGTCCGTGAGATACTTGGAAGTTCTGGCAGGAACAAGCCAATACACGAACTTCTCCCGAAAAATGTTCCCAATAGCTCTGAAATGTGAATCTCGCACTAACTTTCGCAAATCGAAATGGAATCCCCGAGTCGAGGACCCCGGCACATCACAGACATAATCTCGTGAGCCCCCGCCATTGGTCAGTAAGTTTGATGGGGAGTAAACAAAAGACAAGAGCGACAATGTAGAGTGACGGATCCTTAGTTGATCGCATGTCGATGAAAACGACACATCGTTCGACACATAAGTATGAAATATGACCGGATCAGAACTGATGCTGCTGAGCTACAGCCAAGAATATGGAAGAGGACTGGTAGAGTAAAGTCCGGCAATGCCACCCATCATCGGCATCGCAGTCTCATTCGGTCGTTCCCGAACAAGCTCAGGGAATAAAAATACGCTCAAACCTTTTTAGAGCACTTCCAAGATCTATCCTTATACAGAGCCGTACGCGCGTGTGGTGAAGGTAGAGGCATCAACAAGTACTCAAATTTGGGGAGCTGGAGTGAGCACTTGAAGGAGTCTGGCATGAGATAGCCCTTGGAATCCTGCAGAAGCTTCCAACATTCATAGCCTTCGAATCTAGCTCGATAATATGGGCATGTCTCGTTTATCGGGAAGATGTAATATTTACATACGTAGACCTTCTTACGTCCCAATCGTCCTTCCTGATGGGTGAGGGCAACAGTGCCATCATAAAAGAACTCTATCCTGCTGACATACTGTGCAAAGTCTCCGTCCTTGTCGAGGCATGGAGTGTAAACACCAACATGGCCACGAACGCCCATACCGTAGATGATCAGACTGGTGATGAGATGCAGAACTCTCATGTTACGGGTAGTTAACTGAGTGCCAAATTGGGTCCAAGACGGTCCCATAATGGGGCTCCCATCTACCCTCGAGGGCCTCGAGGGTAAATTCGAGGCCAGTTAGATTCGCGAATTGTCGTTCCCCATGTGATCGGGTGAACGAGTTATTCACCCTCTTGGAATTCCGTTGAGAAAATTCCTAAAACAGTTTCACGCATGCTGTTCCACGCAAGCTGTTTCACGTTCAGTTTTCACAAATGTTTCGCTTGCCTCGTTGCTGTGACTACCGAAGTCTATGGGATTAAGGAGCAGCAGAACACAGCTTTAAGCCATAACAATATGTTTTCGAACTACATGTTGATTCGAAGTCATGGGAGGGTTGGCGAGGAACCGGCTTCGACCCATTTGGATCATCTCAACCTAGGATGTCAGCTTATGGGGTCAGCACAATACTGTGCGACGTCGCCAATCAGCTGTGGCAAATGTTCTCGCACTTGGGACGGAGAAGCATTAGCGAAGCAAGTGACGTAGGGCTTACAGCAATAGTAATTGGCTTGGACGAAATGGAAAGCTACTGCTTTCTAAGGCTTGAATCAAAGGGAGAGATAAAAGCCGAACTGAACTTGTTCTTATGACTTCGAATATGTCGGAGACAGAGACGGTTTCAAATGACGGAAAGACACTCGTACGCCTTGGGAGAAAGATTGTGCTAGGATTCGCCGATGGTAGAGCTCGCCACAAAGGACAGCATTCTTCATACCGTCAAACCTAACACCTTGCGGTCTTACTATTGGATACGGACTAGACTCAAATCAAATGAATGACATGCAAAGTAATAAATGTGAGGTATACAGTCCCGGACGGGATTCTAGTACGAAGTTTGTTGCCTGCACTCCTGGGTTTAGCAACACCAACTTGGGGGCTCCATTTCTCCCAGGCAAGTTATTCACTCTCTAGTTGATGGTCAAGATTCGCATCGCGAAATTCGCAGCAGTAGTTTCCTGTGGAATATCCCAGGTTTGTTGCACAGCGCACTAGCATCCATTCGTTGGCTCAGCCAACTTGGCTGCTACTCCGCGATTCCGCCGAGGGCGCACTCGGTCTGTTAAGACACTTACTTGATCCGCGCGTGAAGAACGGTGATTTGGTCGAAGCTTCTGAGTGTAAGCTTTACGTAGTTCGCGCGCTAGCGAGTCTCTCGTCCTCAGTATTGAAGCATCTACCTCATACCAGACCGGACCTCGTCGTTGGCGAGGCCGTGAAGAAATGGGCAATGCCGTGAAGGAACTTCGTTGTCACAGTTCAGTTGAATTTCTCACATTGGCTTGTGATGATGTTAATGTGTGAACATTTTGGGTGGCATAGTGATAGGGTATGGTGGAATTTCCGCTAAAATTATCCGCTGAAATTTTCCACCGAGATTT
The DNA here is from genome assembly GCF_000006405.1 of Perkinsus marinus ATCC 50983. NCBI lineage: Eukaryota > Perkinsozoa > Perkinsida > Perkinsidae > Perkinsus > Perkinsus marinus. The sequence goes on from NW_003211409.1 coordinate 202,680, forward strand.
CCACCGATGGAAAACTTACAGAAAAAATCCAAAAATTTCTCTAGAGACCGATTTTTTTTTTGGAAAATCGCTAAAAATAGCCACAAAATCGTCCCGAAGAGATCAGAGCTAATGAAGAAGAAAAAAATTCTTCGTCCCGAAGAATGGCTAAATTTGTCCGTGCTGGACGAAGAAGACCATCGGAGGCTTCAATTCGAAGCCTCTCATTGGTGCCTATCGCCGAGGTGACCGATAGGCTATCGGTCACCTCGGGTACATTCTACGATCGACCTCAAACGTCGATCAGTTGTGCGAGCGCTCATTGGAGATTGAATCCCATCCGCTTGGATGTCGTAGATTCTCAAAGCTCATCTTGCTCACTTTCAATAAAAATGTCGGCAAAATTTGGTCGACATTTTTTGTCGAATTTTGTTCTCGATGACAAAATGTCCACTATACGAAGTTTTGACACTTTTCCACCAAAAGTACAAACCCTGTATATCGTGATGGGTTACATGCCATGGATTTGATCTGACCCTTGAAGAAGTGAATATCAGATTTCCACTCGTTCGTGATGCTCACCGAACTGTTAGTATTGTTATGATATGGTATGACTCTACCGTCGGGCCAACGAGCCCGCATTTGCCCTACTGGTGTGCTAGACCTGGTAGGAACATTCGAGACAGGATCATCACCATCTCCTGGATGGGTGAAGTCGTCGACAGCCATTGTGTTGGAGAGCTCGGGTAGGACTATAAAAATTTACGACTATGACAATTTACATAACTGTTCGTCTTCATATCAGGCACTATACTCTGAAAGGCCTCGGTATAGGTTCGACCAGCCGAGATGAAGCAGGGAGAATTACTGTTTCCGGGCTGGACCCCAGTTTCCGACTCGCACTGTACAATCACGAAAACGGCGCCGATGTCTATATCATGCTGCTGCATTTATCGGAAGATTCTGATGGTCAGAATACATGCGTAGATGGCTTATCGCCCGATCTTGATAGCGACCATGCGGAACAGTTTGGCTTGGAGGATGAAGTCATTCCGATTCCAGTACGTTTGGGACCGACAGCGGATGATGACGAGTGGGTAACCCTGGCATACGGAGAGGCAGTTCGGTGGGATGTGAGAATCTACCAGTGATGGGCATCATCGATACTTTGCCTCCCAGCCCGAGTCAGTCCTTTGCCTTGGTGATTCACACACAGCAACATTGTCGTTGGGAGATTACTCGAGTATTACACCTCAAGCCTTACTTAGACAAGGTAGCACGGGATCAGAACCAGATACAGAGAGTCACGGCAGCGAGTCCACGACGTGAGTATCGCATGCCTCATGAGATGACACCAGTGTTGACAACACCGTGTTGTCCCATAGGGCCCTCAATACAGAGATCAACCGAATAGTGTCGGCAACTTCGTCTGATTGCCAGTCAAGTTTGGGTAATTCTTCTCCAAAATCGAGGAAAGGTCGGAAGCGCAGACAATCGAGTCGCAAAGGTGGACAATCCATCGGCTCACTTCACGTTGCGGCTCATCACACAACATATCAGGTGTCTCATTCTACGACGATGCCGATCCTTCCGAAGAGGACTGCCCTCCACTGAAGCACCCCCGCCGAGCCTCTGTTGTGCAGTTTGACTCTGAACCCCACCCGATATGACTTTCCATTACGTCCTACTTGTGTTAACCAGTCAGCAAATGAGGTAGAAACGGTGTACAAAATGAGTGTAGCTGAGAGTCTCAATGAAGTTCTGAGTCTCTGCAGAGGCCTCATGTAGTCTCAACCTGAGACTACGTAGAGACCCTCGCGTAGGTGTTTCACCGATCACCACATCTGCTAAGTCCTTCGTGATAAGTACGCCAACTTGTGAGGCAGCAAACTTGGCGCACCGCTTGACGATATACTATGTACTGTGTAGTGGGAACTGCGAGATTCTGCTACTGCGGGGAGAGGTCGGATAGATGGAGCTCTTGACCTGCCACCTGTGACAGGAAACGACAGGTGACCTGTCGTTTCCATTATGAGAATGGAATCGATATCGGTGTTATGTATAGAAATATGGTATTACCGACAAATACCCCTCCACCATCAATATTATCGACTCAGACCGAATCGATAGTATTCAGACTAAATCATTCAGTGATAATATCTATGATATAATAAATAGTATAAGATATTACATAACTGATACAAACTTCGAAATGACGAGATGAATAAACTAAGAATGATTTCGCTTGACGGCGGGGCCCTGTTATACGGAGAGATGGAGTCATACTTCATTGATGTCGCATTAAACAGCATATCAGAATCCCCAGAACGAATGCTCTGAGTAACTCTGCAAATCGAAATCTGCGTGTGAGTCACAATTTATGTGATTTGGCTAGGATTAGTTTGCAGTTTTTAATCATTCAATACGGCTGCCTGTATTGCTATCAACTTCTACCTACTTCGATTACTGTTGGTCAGTTTCATTCTAGACTGCACCAGGTGTCACCGTGTACTCAACGTGGCGCACCGGTGAATGTATACCCAAATGTTGTGAGCTACAACTTGTAGCGTCTTGGCGCTCAAGTATGATCTTCCC
>NW_003211409.1:205353-210675 GCF_000006405.1 Perkinsus marinus ATCC 50983
CAATGAGTGTCATTCAATGCACAGCTATGGCGAACTTTCATGGGAAACTAATGTTCAGAAATCTGACAGACGCATGATACGAGGAATCGCAACTAGTAGCATATGCGGCTGCCATCACGAATTATTGTTTCCGGTGGGAATGGCTTATGCTAGGGTATGCCGTTTTCGTCGAAAACTATTAGAGTCTCGGGGATGATGCTTGTGGTCGGTACGCTGTTGCAAGTGCTTGTGTTTCGTGCACTGGCTTCGCAGTTGAAGAAGCAGATCCTGCCGGGAGGAAAGAGCGTATCTTGATGGGGATTATCTTGCCCTGTCGACAACCTTCCCTGGCGTGATAAACTAGCCAGTTTATCACGTTGGATTGATCCCTCGTGAGCACGTGGCATCTAAGCGAGTCGAACTAAGCCATGTTGTCGGCGTTGGGCTTTGAACTCAATCTCATTCACACACACCGAAGTTCTATGAATCTGTCAAGTCAAAATTTTGCGTTCTCTTAGCCGACTTAAACTTCAAACGAAGGCCCGCTTACGTGGCGCTAGGAGTTTAGTGATGATGAACAAACTCCGTATGATTTATCATACAGAATGATGTCGCACCACTGCTGCGACGCAGACAGCCCTTCCTCCGAAAACTCGGGGCACATGACGCTTCGTACACATCATCATCTAAAAACCCTGGTGAAATTTCTCACAGGACCTTATAGACCAGTGGGTGCTCACAAGCTAGCTATTCGAATCGTGTCTGTGAAGTACCGAACGCCGCGAAAACCGACTAGAAAATCACGCGGTGAGGGAGTTCCCTCTATCAGCTCGGCGAGGTAGCCGAAGTAGGTGTACAACATGCGTGTAAACATCATGCAATGAGCTTTCGCTTCTCGCCGATGACAACTAAGCTTTCGGTAGCTGATAATATACTAAATCCAACTTTCCGACTTTCATGTACCGCCCACGTCTGTCCAACATTACTCTGCAGAACGCAACGTACAACATAACTTGTGGACATCAAAATACTGCATATAATTTCATGAACCGGAACGAGCTCTTCGGTGTGCATTCCCACGGGCGATACGAGCAGCCTCTTCGATGCAAGCCTGTTATGGGAACATCATCACTACTGTCTAGGAGGGATGTTTTTTCTGCAGATGAGAATTAAACAACGACCATTTCATATTGTCTCAAAGGGTTTCATGACTAGTTATGCTGCTACTGATGGCAGCTAGTCTCCAAAACCAACGGAACAGAAATATTTACATTAGTGTGTTTCTCACGAGTGATGATCACCTTTCTTATGTGACTTCTAGTCGCCTTATGCTTCCAACTCTCATTAATAGCTTGCATTATCAAAGTCAACTTGTACATGATTTGCTCGGACTCTTTCGGGTCGACAATACTCCTACCGTACCTGCCACGATCCTGATACACAGCTCTCCTCAAATGCAACTTACACTTGCGTGAACTTGTCTGGATGCCATCTTTTGCATGCAGCTCGATATGACGCTCTATCCTTCGACTCGCGATCAAGGAAGACATCTTCGCTGGATTTCCACAGGAGAACTGAGTAACGTTCCGGATATTTCCCCAGCGTACGGCTAAAGACCGCACTCCGTTGTTCGGTGAATTCGAGTATGTCTGAGTCGCACGGAGGCCACGGTACGTCAACGAACTTGAGCCGTTTGGGCGGGTTTGAAGAGAACTTCTCCCATGCTAGTTCATGCTGCCTGAATGGCCGACAAACTTGATTATTGACGGTTTCATTTCTCTCTCCTACTTCCACATGGTACCGTAGTCAACATCCAACACTGCAGCCGTTGGAAGCGCCACCTTAGGCGCAATCATCGTTGACCGTTGATGATAATCATGCTCACGAGGAGAAGGATACCCTGAAATCCAGAATGCTTCAGTCGGTCCATCATAATAACCTACGTCGTTCGCTTCGCCGTCGACGCTGTTGCGGCCGGGTCGTACTGGACGGCCTAAACCCAACTCCTACCGCTGACGGCTAGCTCCGCTTCCTCACTGATTATTATTAAGAGTAATTGTTCGTTTTTTGGCACGTAAGCCAGATCTTATTTTAGCAACTTCTTCTTCAAGATCGGCAGCTTCGGACCGTATGTACGCTTTATACCTGCCAATTGTAGTATATAACTGTCATTAGTACAATGATTTTTTGTTAATTGAATATAGCATTGTCGAGTGACCCATGTAGGCTTACGTGCTGAAAAGTTTGTTTACAGAGTCTTCGCATACGAAAGTCATATAACAACCAAAGCTGAAAAGAAGAAGAAGAAGAGGCGGTGAACACAACACTAATCAGAGCGACCTCGGAAAACTTCTTATCCATCGCTGACTCTTGAAAAAATACCCAACCAGTCACGTCACTGACGAGTAAATGTTATACATGTGTAGTGGAGGCTCCCGCCTCCTCCTTGTGCGAGTGAATACCTGATAAATGGAGGATTCGAGGAGGATTCTTTGCACACTGAACGACTCACTCAGTCCTCGACGTTTGCAGCGCGACGGATGATCTCAAGGTCATTCTGCATTCTCCAGTGACCAGAGGATCCAGGCATCGTCCAGTCATAAAAGGCAGCACAATCTATCATCAACTACTGTAGTGAATGGGGAGGGAATGGTACTCTTACCTTCGCTCTTGCACCTCGACCTGAGCAACTCTAAGGCGTACCAGTCACGGTCACGCTGACGAATGTAGTGGAATAGACCAACGAGAGGAATAACCGGCCAGATCACCACACGGCAGAAAGTCCCCAATCTGGAACATGCATGATAGTATGGGAAAACTATTGCTCGTGTGCTCACCTGATTATATTAGCGAAGCGTTGCCTCTCTAGGTTGAGAGCGGTGTAAGCAGAAGCGACCTCAAAGGCTCCACGCCAGACCCCACCGATGCCTCCCTTGGGGAGAGGGACTCCACCAGGCATCGGAGGCCACTTGGCCACTTGTACAGGTCTGGCCTTACCACTAGAGAGAACATCGTAGGAAGCGGGAGGGGTATGGGTAGGAAGCTTCGGGTCAATGCCAGGTATACCCTTACCGGTAGCAAGGGTAGAGGCTTTCTCAGGGACAGATGCTGGTGGCTTGCTGGTCATTGAAAGAGTGAGCCACAAATACTGGAAATGGCAAGATATGGGCAGGTATGTTGAAAGGAACGCATGAGAATTCACGGCAAGTACAATTCTCATCTCGCTCGACAGAGGCGGAGCGAAACACTTCATATTACGCAAAATCCAAGTGCGTAGAATTTCAACCCCGAGTTCGATCCCTGGTCGGGCAAAATTTTTCCTTCAAGGGCTGCACGCGGACACCATCGATTTGCAGACAAGGTCTGCCCCTCATGAATCGCTCAGACGATTTCCTTAGCCTGACAATCAGAGTGCTCATTGGTCGCTGTAAGTTACAGCCTGTAACCGTCAGGCATACAGGCCTATCTATATGGGTGGTACAGCGTTCCGCTCTTGGGAAGGTCTCAGTGCTGAAGCTGCTCTCACGTGCGTACGACTGCTTGGGTCATCGTCCACCGAATACAATCGATCAGACCATGCGTGCCCGGTTGCTCATTGCTTGTGCTTTGGAAGCCTCGCCAATCGCCCATTATTCTTTTCGGTCGAACTTATTGATTCATATGATATCGGTATCAGATATTATCATCCTTATTTCCTAATGAATGACTCCGAACCCTCAAATGATCCTGAGTTGTCACTGGGAAGAACCACACTTGAGCCCCACGACGCTACAGTGGGGATCCGGGAGAGGCCCTTCTCACTAACTAATGCGATAGAGTCACAATTTGAGACCAGCCCTACATTAGGGCCCTACCTGAGTTCCACTTGCAACGGCGACCCAGCATAGGCTTGAACTGCAGTCTATGAGCACCACCTTCCTTACAAGTTTCAGGTCATCACCAGGTTGGTAGGCGCGATAGTCCGCGTCATAGAGCGTCGCTCTAGGAGCGCGCGCGGCGCGGGTTGCAGCAACCCGGTTGCTCTAGCGACAAATAGGGCAGGACTTGCAGCGGATGAGCTCTCGCTGCTGCGAAGAGGAGCAGGATGGATAATGAACAAGCGAACGTATATTCCTATGCATCGGGCAGTGTAACACTATTAGTGATCCGCATCTGACATCATGTCGGTGACATGTGGGACTTCTGCTCTGGCAGAGCAGAAGAGGAACTATAGAGTGACTCTATAGTTCCTAGAATATAGGTGCATACCTTGTTATTTACCAGTCTACCCACAGATATGATATTCGGGACACTGAAGCTCAGCAATTATTGGCATTGACCTCGAATTTCTGTGAACTATTCACCACTTTATAGTTCACACTGTGAACTTCACAGAATTAATTTGACTTCGAAGTTTGAAGTTCAAACAAGACTGAGAGCCTAGCCATGATGCTGCACATAATACTATGCACGTTACTACTATCGACTAGACTCTCAAAGAACGCTTTCGAAGATGTTCTGGAGTGGGTCTAGTGGAAGAATAGGTTCGGGGCACTCAAGAATATCTGAGGCAAAACATTGTTTTCGGAGCACGAGGAGATTGTTCGGGGCGCGGCGAGAAATTTGGGGGCAACTTGGTTGTCATTTCCTTGTATATCTTCCCTTGTTTTCAATGCTCACCTTCCCGAGGAGAACGCTCATCCAGAGGCTCTTCAGACCCGCGGGTGCTCGTCTTTTCAGCATCTACGAAGGTCCCATCTGCGTTTCCTTTGATGCAGTACTGAAATCGTCATATTTCTGTTCAGGCCAAACCGTGCAGGAGTCAGAACTGCTTCCACAAGAGGACGACTGGGTTATAGAAGAGACCAACTTCTGCTTGGGAAGGTGCGACGGTTCACAGCCACTTCGACTTCGGTGGCTTCCAGGTCGTGTTCAGGAACTGCTACGTGCGCTTCCGGGAGGAGGACGATCTTGCCAGACGTGCTCTCCATCAAATGGACTCCCAATTGAACAAGATGCATACCAGGCTGAGGGATGGTAGGCCTAAGGGTGCCTTCCCTTTGCTACACTCTATGTAGGTACCGTCATTCCCTACATGTCCTTCCATCCGGATGAGATGGTTGATAGGCCTGGTAAGGCTCTGTGTCCGGTATCTCAAGGCTCCCCAATGGCAATGCTATTGATCGTCATTTCAGCGCCTATCCATACATTCACCGAGAAGCCGTTATTGAAGTGGACGTGGGATGAGACCTACGAGGAGGCCTATGATGATCCTGAGGCCCCCTACTACAAACGAGTACCATACCCTGGAGACGCTCAGACAGAAGCTCCCGAGGAGGTTCTCCCCCACTACTAGGCAATTCA
>NW_003211409.1:210775-221880 GCF_000006405.1 Perkinsus marinus ATCC 50983
CGAAAGAAATGAGCAATTTCATTTTTCGTGACCTCTGTTGGGTTCATGATATCGGAACGAATTGGGAAAGACTCGAACTTTGCATTACTTACGTTATATACGCACTTGCAGAAAGTTGATGTTACAGTGAATACCAAGATTGGTATTACGAAATAATTTGATTCATATTCATTATGGGCATTCGGATCATTTCGCTACGTCCAATACTTACGAATCGTGGTCACCGTACATAAGGAACTCATCGTCTACGAAACTTAGGACCAACACAACCTCAACTTGCTTTGATATCATGTTAGATATTCTGTTTGTCATAGTAAGTTATAGGGCATAGGCCACTCAACAGACGGGAATAGTAGAATGGTAAATGTTACTATTAAGGAAGGGAACCTCTGTTGATAAGAACAGTCTCGATAACACCTTCTTCATAAAAATGAACATACTATTGCTACCAACAAGCCTTCGTCTGTGAAGTAAGTCCTTCCAGTTGGAGCACACAACGGTACTCAGCAACTACCACAAGATAAGCCTTTGGATACCCATGCCCAGAGTCCCTCCGACCAGAGGACCTACAATGGGAACCCAGAAATAGTAGTTGTCGGCTGTGAAGACTTGAGAGCCCCATCCAGCCAAAGCACTGAACAATCTCGGGCCGAAATCTCTCGCTGGATTTATAGCATAGCCGGTGTTTACTCCGAAGCTCAAACCGATGACCAGAACGACGAGACCAACAAACCCAGCAACGATGAAACGATTAGCAGGGGTCTCGTCTTGTGCATCGGTTATAGCAGCGATAGCAGCCGTTAACAGGGCACTGCCCACTACCTCATTTACGAAGGAGTTGAAGGCGTTATTGCCTTCTCTAGGATATGTTGCGAATACCCCAGCATTAGACAAATCTTGTACTTCGAAATCTTGGTAGTAACACAAGTAGGTTATGCAAGCACCGATAAAGGCTCCCACTACTTGGGAGACGACGTAGGGGAGAAGCTCCTTCCAAGGCATTTGCTTGTACACACAGGAGGCGAGTGAGACTGCTGGATTGAGATGGGCACCAGATATTCTGAAGCTGGCTAAGGCCCCAAAGGTAACACCGAGGGCCCAGCCGATAGCTATGCAGAGGTAGTTGCCGAGACCACAGACGTTCACTTGGGCGACGACACCCGAACCGAAGGCCAACAAGACGGCCGTCCCGAACACTTCGGCGAGACACTTTCTCCATAAAGGGGGAGGTTCTTTCCTCTCTGATGAGGACCGCGTTGGAGGTGGCAGACAATCAGGGAAGTGAAGGCAGTCAATCTGTGATTTTTCCGACTGACTCATAAAATACTGAAGACCGAAATAACATTCAGAGCAAGGACCTCAGTGTATAGAGCTAGACCCACCGATATTATAGTGCAAACTACAACTAAAGACAATACCCCAATTCGTCAAACTATGCTTATTCTAGTGTGAAGATTCTTGACCTACTCGTACTCCTGTTGCCGCAGTCACAACTTAGCAGACTGAACAATGCAACCTTGAGGAACTCGAGGAATGCTCGACTGCTGTTCACTCACGAGCTAGGGCGTGTTATGATCATCCCATCCAGCCTAATAGTATGAACACTCCCGTCACCCTCATAACGAAGGCTTTATAAACCTGAACCAACACTACCAATCCCAGAAAGCCCCACGGAGATCCCCTAGTATCATCCACGGTCCATGCGGGAGACTTTCTGCCAACAAGAAATACTCCGCTCGAGGCTCCTCCTCGGCAGTCGTTTCAAAAAACGCAAAGGAGTGGGAGGAAATAGGAATCCAATAGTGCAACACGCCGCCGAAGGATCCCGAGCTCGTATCGACATATAGCAAGACATTTACATTGTTCAATCACCATGGTGTTCCTCCCATACTGTCACCCGAACTTCTCATAGTAGTCGATCGGCACTCTACAGCTGCCGAGATGGCAATGACCCACGAGAAGCACTTTAAATGTGGTTCCGTGTTAATGATGATGATGATGCCCAGTTGATCTTGTGGACGGTCGGAAGATCGACTCTAGCACAACAAACACTCTTCAAACTTGACCAAGGAACGAAACCGAAGTGATCGCAGACAAAGATAGAAACGGACAATTCTGATGGCGACTCTATAAAGTTCAATTATACACCTTCAGCCTTTCAAGATGCTTTCATGTACGTATCACGGACGAGTCGACCCCGATCGCTCAACGAACCATCATCTAAAGCTTAGAATCGAAGGCATCTCGCGTGTTACCTATGTGACGACGCTTTTTAAGTGATCTACCATCGACACAGTCTAGTGGGGTAATATAGGAAGATCCGACTAGGATCCCATTGTGCTGGTGAATGTCATGTTCCTCACCACGCAATGAGCATCGCTCAAGGGCAACCTCATAGTGAGTTTCTATTCCAAGCACTTCTACACCTAGACAGCCGATACCACCTGTGTTGCCGACCGTCCCCTAACCCGGATGAAACCCGAAAAACCTCCAAGACTCCACAGCTCATCCCGTTCCCAGCTATCAGCTGCTATTCATGCCTCTATATTTACTATACATCATGATGCCCGATAATAATGTAAATATATTTTGTTGAGAGGCATTAGCATTTGATGTAATATCATTTTATAAATCTATATTATATTTCATATATTAGTTTATGCCATAATATGTATTAATATGATAACAATGGGATAACGTACAACAGCCGAAGCTGAGCTCAAGGTGACACTTCTCACGATCGTACTCGCTCTAGAGTCCTTTCATCGTCCCAGCTAACGGGTAGAATATGATCTGAAATTACTAATCGAGTTCCGGCTAATTGATATTTGCGAGTTTACGAATGCGGTTTTCACCCGAGCTGTAAGGGTTCAGGGCGTGCGCTTTCTCTAGTAGTAGTACGCAGCCACATAGCAGGACTTAGAACATGATTACTTCGAGGTAGCCATAGTTCATTTGTCACTAACTGTAGCCATCTTGGCTCAAGTTTCCCGTCTTCTCCTCTGCTTCGCGTTAGCCAATGTCGGCCTCATCGCAACCCCACATCACTCGGTACCCATATACTACCTCAAATTCCTTCTAGCTATCCCATCAACCCCCCAATGAACTCCGGCAGTCCTTCATTACATCGCTCAGTACACGAACTCCGACACGGAGGATCATGATACTCAAATTTACTATTCCCATGAAAAAGGTTCAGAATACCTGAGACATACCACCCGAACAACAACAACGACAGCAAATAACACAAGCACCTCGGTGTGAACAGAAACACCATGTAGCGACTCTATGGTGGCGCGCTACATGTTATTGTAGCAACCCCAACCCGGCCGGCCCTTCATAAATTCATAGTCATCAGGACACCACTCATGATAAAGATCAATGATCTCTTGCGCTCGCTCTGAATTCTGACCCTCAGTGTAAATCTGAGGGGAAAAAACCAAAACCTGAATCAATGCATGAAACAAAGAGAGCACTCACGAACTGACATATCATCCCCCTACGCATATACGATCGTCGCCACACACAAAACAAGCCAGGGGGAATCTGAGGCAACTCACAGATGGCACTGTGGGTCCAAATTAGGTTTCACCCGTTTAACGTGAAGTGAAGTGTCAAGTAAATTTGAGGACGTATATATTCCTGCGGCCGATAACACGATGCAAACTATGTTTTTCATATCACGAGTGACACTCCAATATCATATATCAGAAAATAACCTTAACAATAGCGAGCACATATAAAAATCATAATATTGTAGTAATGCAACATCATCACTATTAATATTTATACGTTAGCTGTAGCCGCACCGTGTGGCCATGATATAACTTCATGGATGTCTTACGAATGCAGAGGACAAGACGATTGCTGGACGATTAATAAGAGGAGGATACGCTCTTAAGAACCGCCAACTGACCAGTGCGAACAGACCTGAACAACCATACATATAGTGTTTGACTTCGCTTTCCTCATCCGAGTCGAAAGCAAATTTTCTCATAGTTTTCGGGCGAAATTTTCACATTTTCCGAGTGATAAATTTCTACCTCCCACTAGGTGCAGAACAACCGACTCCGTGTGAAATTATACAGAAACCAATCAGAATTTCTATTATCACCAACACACGTAGTTGACCATGTGCATATTCCCACCAGCTCCGATCATACGTACCTGCTACGGCATACGTGTTGAAGGGTGCATCGAAGGCCTCATCGACGAGGATGCCCTCGAGCCTGCAGAAGGGCATCATAAACTCCTAGCAGTGCTGGAGCAATATATCTTCGGTTTCCTCAGCTGAGCTCAAGAGTTTCCTCACTGATTTTTGGAATTCCTATACGAATTCGGGTATAATTCTACATACAGGCAATAAGAATTTCCTCAGAATTATCAAATCGACACCAACACATGTAGTTGACCATGTGCATATTTTCCCACACTGAGGAGAAGGGTACAGAAACCAACAGAAATCCCCCAAGATTTTCATATTGTCACCAACACATGTATTTGATCATGTGCATCTCAGCCAGCGACTCACGGAGTGATCGTCTTCCTCTCAACAGCTCCCAACGCGGACTGGCGATCATCTCGTCTCTGCATGCGGAACTCCTCCGCACATTCTTTCATCGGTCTGACCCACACCGAGTAAAATCCAAAACAGGCATCCCCCGTTTCTCACATATAATAGTAAATCGATCGCCATATATCCCCCCAGTACTGCCAACCCATCGCTTTCAGAGCCTCAGCGGCAGTAGTCGGGCCACGGTGAGTTTCATCCTCCTCATTAACCGACATCTGAACAGTCATCAGTTCATATGTCCACTCCTCACTAGACATATGTTCGCTCTCCTCACTTGAACTTAGTCGAGGAGTTTATATGCGAGTTCGCGTACAAGTATACAGAATTTCCTGAAAATTCCTCAAAATTCTCATATTGTCATTTAGTTGGCCATGTGGAATGCTATAACACAACACTGATTGTGTACACTTATACAGTAGACATCGACAACTAAGCAAAGAGGAAGTCATCAGGAGTGAGCCCTTGGGATGCCAGATACGCCTTCTCAGCCTCCTGACGTGCTATGAATCTGAGAAACACACAAACACAATACATGCTACACTTCACAAAAACTGAAGTTAATTGTATAATACAACTATACAGTACACAAACACTGGAGTTAATTGTATAATACAACTATACACTACACAAACTATACACTACACAAATACTGGAGTTAATTGTATAATACAACTATACACTACACAAACACTGGAGTTAATTGTATAATACAACTATACAGTACACAAATACTGGAGTTAATTGTATAATACAACTATACAGTACACAAACACTGGAGTTAATTGTATAATACAACTATACACTACACAAACACTGGAGTTAATTGTATAATACAACTATACAGTACACAAACACTGGAGTTAATTGTATAATACAACTATACAGTACACAAATACTGGAGTTAATTGTATAATACAACTATACAGTACACAAATACTGGAGTTAATTGTATAATACAACTATACAGTACACAAACACTGGAGTTAATTGTATAATACAACTATACAGTACACAAATACTGGAGTTAATTGTATAATACAACTATACAGTACACAAACACTGGAGTTAATTGTATAATACAACTATACACTACACAAACTATACACTACACAAATACTGGAGTTAATTGTATAATACAACTATACACTACACAAACACTGGAGTTAATTGTATAATACAACTATACAGTACACAAATACTGGAGTTAATTGTATAATACAACTATACAGTACACAAACACTGGAGTTAATTGTATAATACAACTATACAGTACACAAACACTGGAGTTAATTGTATAATACAACTATACAGTGTACTTTTGACACTGAAAAATTGAATCTAATACATACAATCCAGCAATGAACAGTTGAAAGGCTGCTGGCCACTAAGAGACCATACAGTTGATGCTTACTCGTCCAAGGTCAGTTCCTTCAATGATGATGTCTCATGATCCACAGGCCGCCCATCCGTATTCTGAACAAGGCACGATCATCTGCACCACCTTGGGAGTGTTATGAATTGCATAGCATGATTCAACACATAATATTGTGAATGCAGTTCCAAAACTTCACTATCGTTAACTCCCGAATGAGTTCACTGATGATACCATAGCTCAGCAACGAGGACTGTGCTAGAGTGAGCCGAAGGTAGCTTACATTGCAGTCGAGCCATCGCGGTGCAATAGCACTCTGCAGAGGTGCATCATAGTAGTTAATACCGTAACCCTCAAAGAACGTCTCTTGAGTTAGCGGACCTGATGATAGAAGTAGTAGTAATGGTAGTAGTAGTAGGAGTAGTAGTAGTAGTAGTAGTAGTAGTAGTAGTAGTAGTAGTAGTAGTAATGGTAGTAGTAGTAGTAGTAGTAGTAGTAGTAGCAATGGTAGTAGTAATAGTAGTAGTAGTAGTAGTAGCAATGGTAGTAGTAGTAGTAGTAGTAGTAGTAGTAGTAGTAGTGCTTACTGTCCATATCATAAGCCAGCAAAACGTATATACAATCAATCCGGTCATGTCTTAGCAGTGCCACGTTCATAGTATCGAAATCGTCGACAACCTAATAAGGAGCGTATTTTTTTCTTATGCAAATTCGGGAAAAAATCATTTCACATTAAGTAATGTTTCATGCTGAAACCTAGACAAGACTCTACTACAATGATGAACTACCACACACTGAACTGATACCGTAATTCCCCTGACAAGTACTCACGCATAAGGCACGCGGGCAATCTGCAAGGTTCAGAAATGTGAATTTCTCGTTGGCTACGTAATCAGTGTTGGAGTAGGAATATATGTTCACTTTCCTCAGCTGAGCTCAAGAGTTTCCTCACTAGTTATAGGAGTTTATATACAAATTCTAGAAATCAACAGAAATTCCCAAAATTTCCTCCAAATTTTCACCGACACACGTCCACACTTACCGCAGCTAAATATCTCAGCCCACATTTCACGATGTCAACCATATGCGGCGAGTCGCGCTCCAGATGAGCCATGCTGATAACAACAACAACAGTAAATACTACAACACACTGCTGCTAGGTAACTTTCGAGACGAAGGAACGGAGCTCCAAGTATTTCTAACGGTCCCGGGTTCGATTCCCGGTATGGACTTTTTCTAGCTCTTTCAACAGTTCCGGTAAATTCACGACATAGGGCACCAGAGTCAAGAGGAATTTCATATCTCTGGGAGGAAGACCCTCCAGAATGATACGTGTCTCAAGATTTCAACTGATGTAGTCGTTGAGAAAGAGTTGACCGAACGAACCACAAAGTAGTCGCTCCGCAAGAACCTCCCTTACTTCAGCTGAGTGTAGTTATTTACATCATTTAAACTCCATTCACCGTACTGCTTACCGCTCGTATCAGTGTCATCGAAGAACTACAAGAAACACATTAACCGACATCATTCATCCACCCCTGCCAAACTGATTACGTTTTTAAAGAAGGTTTCAAAGGCTTCACTATCATTCGGATTAGGGCAGTTGAATCCTCCTCCCGCCTCACCATCAGTGCCTACCACAGCAAACATTAAATTAATATTTATAATATTATAGCCACACCGAACATGCAAATATCAATAATGGAGTTTCACTCGCGATACGAGAAACACTAGTGAAAAGTATATTTCACGACTATCGCATAGCGCGAATATCCCGTTTCTCACAGAGTATTACGCCACTTCAAGTGAAAGGGGTGAAACTCCAATGAAGGTGTTGCATTACGACAACCATATACACCCTCTATTAATGAGGTTATGTAGTAGTAGTAGTAGTAGTAGTAGTAGTAGTAGTAGTAGTAGTAGATAATATTGGAGTTTCAGCGTGGTATGAAAAAAAACACCAGTGAAAAACATATTTCACATTTCACTTGTGTTATCGGACGCAGAAAACACATTTTCAATAATAAACATGGAGTATTATGCCACTTCACGTTAAACAGGTGAAACTCTGCTGCTACTTACAGAAAATACCGCCGTTGAAACCACCAGCATCATAATCCGCTCTGCTGTTCTCATCAGAGAGAACCTCATATGCCCTCGCGATGAGTTTGAAAACGCTCTCGGCGAACGCCTTGTCGAAATCGTTCCTGAATGCAGTTCTCCAACGCTCATTCCACGTCCATTTCGATTCCACTGGAGTTTCACCCGTGATATGAGAAACACTTGTGAAAAACATATTGCACGACTAGTACAGGCCGCAAAAATCGCGTTTTTCACCAAGTTTTACGCCACTTCACGTAAAATAGGTGAAACTCCACTATACTCGTCGGTCGGGGAATTGAAACGTGATAACTCACGTAGAAAGTCTACTGTTACGACGCTGATTGCGATACAAAAAATCTCGAATGAAACGGCATACTGGGCGAACGCCATCTAGATATGAGAACAACATCATCATTCAGCAGTAGTAAATATAATGGGAATATTTTCAGTTTTGATCCGGGGTTCACTACTTCCACAAAATTTCCGGAAGAATTTCAGGACACTGTTCAACACTGAGTGTCGGAATATATGCTCGCTTTCCTCAGCAGCTGAACTCGGGGCTTTCCTCACTAATAATAGGAGTTTATATACGAATTAATATGTAGCCAAGAATTCCTCCACAATTTTCGTATTGTCACCAAAACATGTTGTTGGCCATGTGCATCTCTCTCCACAATTTTCGACACGTTTATGGAATGAACTGAGATCCATTCTTTCGCAGCACATGCACGCGTGCGTCCATATACTTTATACCTATTACATTGATATCGTACATATCTGAATTTGCTGTTATAATATAAACTAATAAATACAATATTGATATCCAATACTATAAATCTGAAACCCCTATACTCTCGTCCCCCTAGTACTAACGCACCGGTGTTTATCAGGATGCCATCGAACTGCCAACCTCCTATAAGCCTTCTTGATCTCCTTTGGTGTCGTCTCCCGCTCTATTCGCAGTACTTGGTATAGATCCTATACGAGCATTTCAGACACTCATGCGCACTTCTATTCATCTCACAATAGACGACGCGTTATCTTTAGTCGCATCTACTATCTGTCGGTAAAACGCCGCTTCCTCACAGTCGATGGGCATTTCTTTTCATACTACAATGAGAAAGAAAGACACAATACACCATAGAACAAACACGGTTCATATATTTGGTTTCCTGAGTTCAGCCCAGGATCCTCCTCACTAGATGATAGAAATTTACACACGACCAACGACAGTTTTCAGCAATTTCCTGAGAATTTTATCGTTATCATCAGCACATGTAGTTGACTATGTGCATACTCTTCCACTCTGACACCACCACCATAAACGGACCGATCACAGACGATTCATTGTTAAATCAAAGGGCGTTTCGCCCGAACCGCTATGCGTAAGTGAACGGAAGCAAACCGTTATTTATCGCCACACTAACACAACCATGACCATCACTAGAGTTATGACAACAATCACATATGCGAACTATGCTCGGACGGGCTCGTACATAGTGATAAGAGTAGTATTATTCCGATGTAGAGTACTGCATCCTCGGTAAGCTACGTTTGAAGTCCATGTACGAGTAGTGAGGGGTCTCAATCGGAGGTTGGTGGAGTTACGGTATGACTCGCGCGTGTTCTCGGTAATCCTCCTCCCCAATGGAGAGAACGATTTCTCGTAGCACGAGAAATCCCATAGACGCTAGGGTTGAGAGAGATATTGACCAAACCTCAAACCCGAGCCCCAAAAGCCGAGGTCTGGATTTGGCAATACTGACCAGAGGATGAGTCAGCGAACTGATGTGAATAAACTGCCCGAGCATTAGTCACAGAGTCAGGTGCCTCATCTCTATTCCGGGTCTAGTAGTCCGCCGGCACCAAGGGTAACAAGAGAAGAAAAGAGAAGTCGTAATGCTGGAGTGCTCCACATTCTAGCGAAAGCCCTTGGACTCCAAGGCTTGGAGTCTCGCATTCCAGCACTCAACACAACAGTGTGATGGGACGTGCTTCGCTCCGCTGCGGCGCACTGTCCCTATTATTTGTGCGATCCTTGACAAGTGCATGATGCCGTCTTATTTCAATCACAAAAACAGTGTGATCATAACACCATGCAAACTTGGGAACGAAAGCAAGTCTGAATCCGTTGATTTTGTTAGCCTGTTGATTAAGTTTCGCCGTTAGATATGGCATGCTGATGATTATGTGAGTTTCTCTTTTCTACCGTGCACCCGTTGGAAAAGTACAGCAGTTGTTGTATGTCCGTCCCATTTACTGACTCTCTCAATGATACCAGGTGAACTCGCGTGCGGTAGAGATAGTCCCGATACGAGATTCAATCTCACACAAGTATTTGATCAATACTATTGATGTAATTGTGCACAAACGTACTGTACAATATGATGCGAAAGAAACCACCTATAAAATTTTGTTGCTCGTGAAAGCCGGTTAACGCGCTACTCACTCGCTACTGTTCCCTGAGAGAGTGAGTAGCTGAGTGAAGTTACTTGATGGAAGACCTGATCCTGATATGAATGGACATCACTTGTTTGAAGCATTTCATATCGCATTCGCAACGGCTTCAGTCCATGGAGCGAGTGTGACTGCAGCTCAATCAATTCAAATGTTTTCTCGCTCATGTTAAATTGGTTGTCTTAGCCATTCGCGAGCCGTACTGATCTCAGCATCGTTCGCTATGGCGATATCCTTCCGAGTGAGTGATATCTGCCAGATGTCATTTACGTGTTACTCTTCGTAATTTGAAGAGCGCCCCCTGTAACATCGCTCTCTTACTGAAGCATTCTCATGTCAACACCGAGCTAACAGCTGTAGAAACGACGAGCACTGCATTCGACTCCGCTGTCAATCCTAGAGCTGTCATAACCGCCGAGCCAAATAGCGCTGATGTAGACGAGGAACCTCATCGAACAGACGCATATCGTCCTCAGTGTCACCGTAGCCATCAGCGAGGTCAGGTGTGAAGGTCACCTAGGATGATAATGTAATGACATATCTCTCCGCCAGAATGATACCAACTGGACGGCTCCTTTCCTCACTGGCATGGCCCCATCT
>NW_003211409.1:221980-222949 GCF_000006405.1 Perkinsus marinus ATCC 50983
GCTTCAGCTTGCACACTTGTGATGGGGAGGGCTGAAGAATGTAACCTAGGAATCCACCCTCCGCTGCCCTCACTCATGTTCTTCAAATCACCTTCGCTCCGCCCACAAATACTGTCGACTCAACCAAACTGTCGTCGGGCTCCAGCGATAGACTTGCCGATGTGAGACACAATGGCTGCTCGAGATGGTCTCGCGCTTCATCAGATTGGAGTTTGAAATTGACACTCGAAAACAGTAGTCTCCTGTTAACTCCATGAATAGGAGACGAGAGGTACCTGATAGGAATCTC
Source organism: Perkinsus marinus ATCC 50983 (assembly GCF_000006405.1). Lineage (NCBI taxonomy): Eukaryota > Perkinsozoa > Perkinsida > Perkinsidae > Perkinsus > Perkinsus marinus. The sequence goes on from NW_003211409.1 coordinate 222,270, forward strand.
AATCGACAGGGAGCAACTCCAGGAATATCATTCAGAGGGTTACTGCCACAATACATATGGACAGATCCAAAGACGACTGGGGGATGTGTGGCGAGTCAATACGAATCTATACTGAAATGCTATAACCGTCTCAGCTTATTCCTGAGTTGAATGTTTCCGTTGGCCACTACGAGCTCGAAAGTAAAAGAAAAGGGGAAATTCTAAGATGTGCTTACTCATGCATAAGTTTACCACAGTCCGGCATAGTGCTCGTAGTAGAGACCATGGGACGATAACTCGTACTTATCCATCGGAGAAAGCGGCTGATCAATGACGACAACAAAATTGATATCGTGTTATCTAGTATCTCTAGTCCTACCCTTCAACGTTTTTCGCAGTAAGACTGACACCCATATCTCTGACGAACGTTGCGAGATTGCTGCACTTTCCACAATTCGTGAGAAACTCCGCAACGGTTGAGGATAAGATGGGCTTGCCAAGCACCACGGCGCTGAGCACCTGAATAAAGTGGCTAGCTTACTCGTATCTAGGGGAGCGCGACGGTGATACTCACAGTCGGGTCACAGGGGTCTATCGCTCCTGAGGCGATACAATGAGTGGAGTCGTCGAGTTTGGGAACAGTCTGCATGCCTGCACTGGCGCAGAGAGCCCCGTCGCTTGGCCGAAAGCAATAAGCCAAC
>NW_003211409.1:223049-259824 GCF_000006405.1 Perkinsus marinus ATCC 50983
AGCTTACTGGAACCCTTCGGATGCCGAGCCAATTTGACAACATCGCCATCTGACAGCAGCACTGATCTATCGACAGTGCTCAGTTCGCTGCCATTGTGATAAGTTGTGTTATACTGAGCAACAATTATGGGCTATATGAAGCTAAAAAAGTCGACCTACTCGCGAGAGGTCTTTCAAACGAAGCATCGGACATGCCTGCGACGACTCGCCTGTTACTATGAACTCACACTGTTTCCGCGAAATCGTGTTGTCTGATGGAGCGACATGGTCTGAAGGCAACGAATGGGACTCACCATTGGCGACGACTATGTCCGAGTGAGCTCGACCAACAGTGGTAGTCCCCCGAGGAAGATAGTATACGGATCGATCGGAGCTACTTTCGAGAGGTAGTAGCAACCAGACCATTCTCGAAAGGCTAAAGGAATGAGCAGCGAGAGTAGATCCACAGTGAACGCAGAAGCATATGATTAGAGTACAAAGAGAATGAATACGTGAGTATAGCAGTTGTAACTTGATGTTCGCTCCATTTCATGGTATCAGCAAAGATCGCATCGCAGTCATGGGAGGAGTTGACAACAGCGCCTGAACGGCTGCTTATATTCAAACTTGTTGCATAACTCGAATGGGCACCCTTTGATGCCTAGATCGACAGCGACCAACGGCCAGCCAGCTTATTAGGATCAGCCTCTGGTCTGAACCTACTTCTCGGTTGGCGGTATAGAGATAGGATACCTCTACTTCTCGATTGAATCTGCACCTAGTACCAGGAACACGCAAGAAGCTACAACAGTGGACAGTATCTATTCCCAAGGTTGAGGGATCAATGATTCTCAACCATAACTTATACACCGTGTCAACTACGACAGCTAGTCCCTAGGAGAGTACTCCGCCACCTCGAGTGACGTTGAACACTCAGCGACACTGGTCGTTGAACTGGCTCCGCTGTGAACCAGTTGAAGGGCTCACTCCGCGGCACCGCTCCGTACCGAATCAGCATCTGCTACATAACTTATCAATATTCCCAGCAAGCTGCCGATGTTCCCGAAGCCGTGCTCCAATCCAAGGATGAACATAATCGCCCTTCTCAATAATGGTGGTGGTCAATAGTATCAATCACGTCAACTCGACTCACACAGAGCCGTTGAGGCCAACTGTTCTTCAATTAGCCCTTATGATTACGACTACGGTGATTTAGAGTCGCGCTAGCTCACGTTAAGAGGTTACATAAGAGAGGCTACATCTGCACGGAAGAAGACATTTACACAACCTCATCAGAGCCTTTGTGATATGAAGGCCATGTCGAAGGTTGAGCATTCTACGTCTCATACACCATTTTTCAAATACTGAACGCGGCGTGGACAAGGATGATAAACCCCCGATTTCAACTAATTAGAATGCCGCCGGCACGACCTATTCTACTATCGAGTGGCACTACGTCCGCGACCTAGTATACCTATCACGATGCGAACATCTAAAACTTCAACTTTCAGAGTGTATACTCTATCGCATTACGAAAACCATCATGACACATGACTGCGCACTGCTGTATAACTTAGTTGGAGAAGCCATACTGTACGGCCCGTACATTTCCTACAACCACGGAGTTTGGGTGGGCGCAGCAGAAGACCAGATCGAACTTTCGAACTGCAACCCGCGGCCCGTAGACCAGGAACCCGGGACGATCGCGACGGGCGCCGTAGACCAATGTCCAGTCCCGAGACAGACCCGCAAGCTGTGTAAAGGTCTATAAGACTGTGTTGTGAGTCCAAGTTCTCGAAGTCCACAAGTACTTCAGCCTACGCAATAAGCAGAGCTCATCAACCGCGCTAAGTGCTGCACTCATCAACACGTGAATCCAAACTCTTAGAGACCAATCTTGGGTCACAGAACTTGAGTTGAGTAGACTCCACCTCCGGAGCACACACATGGCATATCATATGCTATACTGTTATGCATTTTACTCTGCCCGTGCAATGCAAAGAACCAACACAATGAGCGCCGCAACATTGCACTGCGTCGTTCCGAGGGCTTTTCGAGTACGTCTGCATGCACCTGGTCAGCAGCGTACTCTAACAGCATGCACCATGGTATCGGAGAACAGCGGGTGAATCAGCAGCGGTAACGGGAGGCAGTCCCATCACAGTGACAATCGTTTGCCTAGCTCAAATGTTGGTCTTCGTTCTCCATCTCGCAGTCGTTACCGCCGAGTATACCGGAGCCTACAAGGAGAAGTAAAGAGTCACTTCGCTGGCTGGGCATCGCATCCTGAAAAGTATTCTCGTCTGGTCGGATTCGGACACAACTTCGGTAGACATGATGATCACCGTATGAAGATCTTTGCAGATGACCTCCGCTACACAGAGAAATATGATACCAACTTGGTATTACCAAAGGTGGGATTATCTGGTTGTGAACATGTACTGAAGTTAATACCAGAGTGCCACACCGCCACTGCAGGTATGTCCTACACGCTCAAGGTGACTCCCTTCACCCCCGTTGAAAATCTTCCAAGAGCTGTCAACTATGTTGCTAAGGGCTGGGTTACGGCTGTTCAAGGTCAGAGTCACTGCGGCCTTCTCAGCTACTGGTGGAATCCTTCGTCGGTCTGCGATGATACTTGCCGAGAATATCCTCAACAAGTGCTCGCGAGGGTCTTCACAAGAATCTTACTGGGGACCTCGTGTCACTCTCGGAAGGAGAGTTAATCGACTGTAACTCGTCTTCTTGGAACACGTGGATAACCATATTGTACCTCATCTTCACGCGATTCTTGACCTCTACAGGGCCTGTCTCGGTGGATTGATGGCTGGCGCGTTTGAATACGTTATGGATCACGGGATCGGCTCGGGAAAGGATAGTCCGTACAAGCAAGTCTCCAATCCAATTCATCCAACCTGTAGGAGCAATGTTTAGAAGGATGTCATGAGTTCAGCAACGTTTGTTTGCTGAACTTCTGATCCATCGAGTTGTTCAGATGGAAGTCAGAGTGTTGCGAAGAATAGCATGCTTAGTATTGTTCTGCATAAATCCATGGCTTAAGATCACAGTCGGGCTTGTGGGTTCTGCTGTAGTAAGGATATAGCAAGACTCGGGACGGGCCGCAACTAGCGCTCCGGTATAGAGTCATAAATGGAAGTATGGACTGGACAGGCATGGTTGTAGATCCCACTCGACTCATCATTAACGTGAACTACAGCGCAACACTCAAGGATGGTGAAATCAGCTTCGCCCCTTATGGCCGTACTGTGGCCCTGCTCCTCCTCCTGCTCCCCAGGCCATGCCCATCCCAGGAGCACCACCATATGGTGGCATCTGCTGCTGCTGTTGGTGATGATATGCTGCATACGAGCCGCTACCTAGGATCATAACGTCACTTCCACCCCAATCTTCAGAACATTACGTTTTCGTTTAGGTGGCATATGAGGATAGAAAGGCGCCGGAGCACGCATGAGCGGCTCTGGAAGACTCCCGCCCTCCTTACGGGGTATCCGTCCTGTCATCAACTGAGGCCGAAGCACATATCAAAACCGCGAACGGTCTACTGCGATGCTCACATAATCTTCAACTTCCTCCGGCCCAAACTTGTGTACTCTAGTGCATCTCATTGGGTCCATGCATCGACCTGATATACACAATGTGGGAAAGTATGCACATGATCAACGTGTTGATGAAAATATGAAAATTCTGAAGACATTTTTGTACACTCAAAGCGCAAACTACTGAGCTCAGTTCAGCACACCCTACATATATTTCAACACTACATCGCACTCCTTGAGCGTGCTCTAGGCCGCTGACCTGTTAATATCTGGTCTGAACAGAGCCGATTGGCTTGCTTGCCAGGTTCAGTTCCCCACTGTAATGCCTGTGGATGCTTCAATGGACAGGACTCCCCCAAAGGGCAGGAGCCTCGGAAGAGGTACCACAGACAGAGAGGCCTGCCCAACGACCGATGCAATCGACTCCAGAGAGCCTCCAACTACTGTCCATGGTCTTCCAGCTCCACCTTTCCAATGCTACCCAAGTCGTGAGCTTGGAATAGAGCACACATAAGGCGGACGTTATCCCTCGATAATCTGAACACTATATCACAGAGAACGCTAGGGGTCCTTTACTTGTCAGTAAGTTCAATTTCAACATCATGTCGACGTAGCACGCCAGGCACTCTATCAGTAGTAATGACTCGGTCCAGTATGTGGCCAAGCCGACCGTCCATCGACACTCGATAGTCCTCAGCTAAAGCAAACTCCAACCTTAAACCACACATCCTCCCCAAGTGGTTTCACCTAAACACTTTATTATCGTATTAGCAGGGACTTGAGTGACGTCATCTGTGAGATCACTAGGACTAGTCAGTGGAGGCGGCAGCGGTGGAGGGCCATGGGACTACCATTACACCATCATATACCAGTAACCTCCTTCCCACTATTACTCCTTCCCTCGACCGTTCGCTTCCATCTTCCATAGAGCTGCCTGAATTACTCGTAGTCGACCTCCTCGAACGATGGATCGGCACAGCCGGTGGAGGAGGTGCCTATCAACACACCCCATTCCTGCACTACCCGACTCGCTTCAGAAGGCCACCAGAGGGTTCTGCACCATCAGCTCGCCATGGACCCGCTCAGCTACCGCTACCGGGTCGCTAGTCGCCCCTCTACCCAAACGATTAAGTAGTCGTAGTAGAATATCTAGTGACAGACCTGACCGTTCGTCCAGCTACTCAAGCGATGACTCACCATCCATCGTTTTATAGAGGCCGTCCATGAGCGTGGCCGCCGCCTTAGCCGCCGCCTCTTCCCCGCCCGAGCCAGCCATCGACATAACACGAGTCGATGCCACATCCACTAAGGCAACCTAAGCATACGAGCTCGTGTAAGCAATACATCATCGATGACTTATACGAGTTCCAATAGCTCCGTTGGTACTGATTCGAACACCTCTGCTGGCGGTGTAGACTTCTGTGCCAAAGACGATACTCGTGGACCGGCTGAAACGATAACCCAAGGACGAGTGAACAATCTCATCAATTTCAGTACATCAATTTCGATATTAATTACTATCCAACCATACGTTCACCAAATCAAATAATATCCAAACCGAAATCATGAGCATTTCTTTCCCCAAGTCAACTCTACAACAACATATCGACGAAAACACCCAAGTAGTGTCTTATAGGAATTCCAATACGATATACAAAAATGTAAAATCGCACAGACCGCCCACCATACCAAAGCACGCCAAGGCTGGTGAATCCTTGGCCCTGTAGGTCGCATATCGGACCAAATCCCGTTTGATCTGAATTCCACCTGCATTATCATCTTCCACATTACAAGTGCTAATACCTCAGCCACCTTCTCTCGCTGGGTCAACGGCTCCCCCGAACTACTCAGTTCTTCACTACTGGTATGCTCTATAGACTTCCACGGCAGACCGCCCAGCGCCAAGTCCAGAAACCTATTCCAACGACCATCGTCTGAGACAACTGAAATCCGCAGATCACGAATACACGAAAACGAGGCTCCAATAATCGTCGATGTAAGTCAAATGGCCGCCCCCCGGAGATACATAGTTTGTCGTACCACGGAATGAGTGCGCTTGGGTCGTGCCTAACACAGGCCGCGATATCAAAAATGAACATCTTCAAATACCCTTACGGGGCGGTTGGTCATCCGCAGCGTAAAGTGTTTTGTCCTCCTCTGCAGTGTGAGTAGCATCGACTCGCTTGGCTAGGCCAAAATCGATTAGCAAACACTCCAGCTTTGGTGGTGGACCTTCCGAACCTGCACAGTTGAATATCAAATGTCATTTACCGAGGAGGACCCTCACTGTCAGGCGTGGAGCTCACGAGCCAATTCGAAGGCTTAACGTCCCGATGAATGTACCCCAGCCTGAAGTCAAAATCATTTGCAGTCATGGAAGTTGCATAAACTCGGTCGCCTACTTATGCATGCGATGTAGGGTATCTAGCATACCCCGTCCGAGTGCCGCCAAGCTGAACGGCGAGAACTTCCCAATACGCCTCCTCACAACCGACAGAGACTCTCCTGAACAGTGTCGAAATACATGTTTGCTTTACTCAGCTGCTGAGCTCAAGATTGCCCTCACTAGTCATAGGAAAACATACACGAATTAGGGTAGAAGTGTTCAGAAACCAACGATAATTTTGTAATTGACTCGCAATGTGGTTGACCATGTGCATCTTTTCCCACACTGGTCCTCGGCACTACGCCTCTCCAACAGAGCGTACCACTACGCCTACCTGGACACAGCTGCATAGCCACTACTGTTGTAGGGTAGTTCGATCCCCACGGTACAATGACCATGTCCGTACCAAGGAAATACACCTAAACCACAAGTCTACCAGGCCCGACAAGAATTCACCGCTCACCTGTGGTATCGCTATACTAGGGTCGTGTCTCTTTAACCACTGCATAACTTTAGCCTCATAGGTCAACACCCGTGGCACACATCGAAGAGGCTTCTCAACCTTCAGTGCAATAGGTGGTACCGTTGAATCTAATATCAGCACTAAGCCGACCAGTGGTTCATCCAAATGTAGTTGTACCAGCGCCAATCTCAGCACCCAAGTAAATCTCTGAGAAAGTTCCATACCCGAGTCTCCGAACTGCGAGGTACTTTCCTGCGAACTCAGTATTAGGAGGAATCAATGGTTGATGACCTACGACAACATCAATAACAACAACAACAACGACAAAAACAGCAGCAGCAGCAGCAACAATAACAACAACAATAACAATAACAATAACAACAACAACAGCAACAACCTACGGCTCACATACACCCTGCAACAACTACACTCACCCAAAGTTGGCTTTATCTCAAGCTGTTGTATAACACTGACGGCCATGCTGCTCTCTACCGACATCGCACTGGCATTCCCTTCAGCGCCTCCCAATCCTCCCCGGTCTGCAACACCGCCATACATGTACCGAGACATGAACCGAGACACTACAACTACATAACAGCAATAGACAACACTCAAAACACAAGACGAATAGATGAGCAAAAGCAATGAAATAATAGGCGACAAGGAAGCCACTGAAGCAGAGTGATAACTGTAGTGACTTCCCACATAACAGAAGAGCCAGCGAACGGGCCTAGTGTACAAAATGGTACACCCCAAATAGCGGTCAGCGCCTACATACAAATAAACCTATTCCGGAGACTCATCGAACGACTTCCGCACCAGTCGCGTGGTGCCGTCCCATTTCGCATCGTCCTGAAATAGGAGTTGGCGAATTTACGGTATATATAATACTTAGAAAAAAGCAACTCACCGGTGGTGGATTGGCCTCATAGTAAATTGCCTCTTCCTTTAACCTCCGCGCAGCAAGCCACGACTCACCCATCGTTCGAGACCTACAACAGTATTAATCACAGACCACCTTATGCTGCTGCTGACCACCTCTTCTCAGCTTCAGTGAGTAGCTCAATGGCTCGCCCGAAGTTCCGATTACGATAGGCCTCTAGCGCCCGAATATGAAGACCGGCAAGTACCAACTGCTGTGTAGATGCCTCCAATCTTGAGCTCAATACCTTACATGAAATGACAATAACTCACCACTATGATTCAGCCCGCAGATCTACGCTGAAATTTTCACCATATTCCAATGTGAAAAGATATGCGCATGGTCGACTACCTATGTTAGTAACAATATGAAAACTCTAAACACATTCTGGGAAACTCTCATTCCACCCGAATTTGTGTGTAGATTTATACATCATGATCCATCAACTGCGACATGGCTACCTCAAGAATAGTGAGGCCTTCAGATTTCCCCTTCACCGCTACACGGTCCAATGGTCGACAAACGAAGTTGTCCGCTACTCCTGGTTCCTGCCAGACGCTCTCTGATATAATAATCTGATAACATCGCCGTTAAGTTGTGTCAACAAGCCGGTCACTTAGTGAGTTACTACTACTACTACTACTACTACAGTAGTACTCCTACTATTACGACAATAGATATATTATAGACTACAATATATTTGATTACAAAATAGGTTGAATAGGAATTCACAATATCCTATTTATTGAGTTTTACTACACGAGTTCCATAACGTTTATTGCAGTTTTCGAGTCGACTCGCAGTGTTCACTCTGTCGCCGAGCAGACCGTACTTCATGCGACTAGGAGCTCCAACATTGCCAACCAAGCATTGACCTGTAATGATAATCATCGTAATCAACTACGACTCCTACGAGTCTCCTCTCACCCGTGTGAATGCCCATCCGGACCCTCAAAGTAGACTTGTTGACACTTTTCAGCGCCTGCTGCCACGTTGAGTCAGCCTCTGACAGTCTGGCTACTAGGGTCTGCAATTTCCCAAAATTACGGTATTAAAACCAGACTCATCATTAAATCTCACCTGCATAATCATAGCAGCTGTGAGGCATTGCTCAGCATGATTTCCTACAGGGAGAGGGGCATTCCACACTGCCAATATCCCGTCACCCAGAACTTCCAATAAGGTACCTGCTTATACTCAATCACAACCAGTGAATCACCAAGTGTCACCACGTGTCACCTTGGTTTTCAGTGATGATTTCGCTCACCAAAGTAAAGTAATGGGACAAAAACCTCAGTACCTACAAAAACAAGGCAAGCTCCTACGCTACACTACCGCATACAGGCGACTGACTCACTTGTGTGGGAGTAAGCTTCTCGCAGATCGTAGTGAAAGCCTCAATGTCCGAGAAGAATATAGTGACCTTCTGAGGAGCGACACCGAGCTCAACTTCCTCCCCAGTGCGGAGAATCATTCGAACCTAATTGACGAGATCATAATGGCGGGTAGTAATGAGTGTAGTAGGACCATATATAAAACAACAACAGCACCGCATAGCACACCTCAACACTAAGGTCAATGAAGTTCCACCCTAGTGATATGAAAAACACTAGTAGAAAATATATTTCACGACTACTGCATATCACCGCGAATATCGCGTTTTTCACAGAGTATTACGCCACTTCACGTGAAACGGATGAAACTCCACTGTATATGCATACTTGAATACTTCGTCTTCTTCCAACAACTAGGATCACTACAATTAGTATAACCTGGTAATCTTCATAATACTCTGTGATAAACCCATTGAAGCTCAGATTCGCAGATGAAGTTCGTCACCACACATGCGTATGAACTACTCGTGCAGCACTGCTACCCTCTTGGAAAAAAGGCTACTGCACTTTTCCGATAACAAATTAAAAAAACTAATATCTCGTTTTTGTAGTTTTCTTGCGGATGAAAAGTTCAAATTCGATTTTCCTACACTGTTCGAGAACAAAAATTCAAATTCGTGAAGAAAACTCACGATTTCGAAAACAAAAATTGAAATTCGTCACACATACGACCAGTCTTCAGTGCTCATTCTTTCAAATTTTCCCATAACACTTGCTGAATTTGAGATTGCAAAACCGTGTTCGTAGTGCAATGACGAAAAGCTTCTACTATTCCACTGCTCTTACCACGTCATAAGGACAATACTTAGCCCACGATGATATCATCATCTGTACTCGAGTGAGACTCTGATCAAGCTCTGTGATCTCGTTAAAATAACCATCACCGTGTCGGTCATTCGGTAAACAGCCCAGAAATGCCATACAACGACTCCCTGAGAAGAACATAGGGAAACCACCACATACAGCGACCTTTACTTTTTGGTGTTTCCTTCTCCTGGTCGTACGGGTTGCCTCGTACATTCGTAGTGAAGACCTGACATGTCAGGGAATGATGGTATCAATATTGTAGTTTCACCCGTTTTACGCGAAGTGGCGTAAATATATGTGAAGTATTTGAATTTGCGACTTGATTTTTTTTTCAAATATTCTGTAAAAACGCAATATTGGCGACACGCAATAGTCGTGAATATACTTTTCACTAGTGTTTTTCATATCGCGGGTGGAACCTCATTATCGAGGAATAGGTATTAGGAATCACGGATTCACCCATTCTCGAGGATTTGTGTTATCTAGAGTCTGACAACAGTGAGAAAGGAGTTCCCAATGTGATGATATCTACCCATAAATCATCTAGGAGCCTATAATGTTCCCAGGAAGGGAACTCATTTTGAATTTCCCACGGATGGCTAGGAACACATTCTTCAATCAGTTTTCCATTAGGAACATTTTACTCGTTGTTATCAGACCCTGGAGAACGTTACCTCTCAAAGCTAGATGGGTCTCTGATACCTACGTCGGAAACTGCGTAAAGAATGTGTTCCTGGCTATGTGGAAAATCCAAAACGAGTTCCCCCTGGGAACATTATAGGTTCACTGATGGGAATATCATTATATAAACACCACGAGATCAACTTGTGCTGATACCAAACCATAGGTTCTCTGACATGAGATCATTGTGGGGTTTACCTCGTGATTTCCTACAGCTGCATATTCGAATACTGCTAGTTGTTCCATCCGGTCAATCATGGTACCTGCGCACAGCGAAGGATTCTCTGGGACGACGCTCTCTCTAGTCCCCACGTAAAGGGTGTACTATGCAGACCCCGATCTGGTTGAAGCTCCTTATGAAGATTAAAGACGCGATGAATACCAGTGCTGCGGCTATACACAGCATGAAGATCTGACAACGGGGCGTAAACACGAACAACAACAACAACAACAACAACAACAACAACAACAACAACAACAACAACAAAAACAAAAACAACAACAAAAACATAGACAGCAGCAACAACAGCAACAACAACAACAACATAGACAGCAGCAGCAACAACAACAACAACAACAACAACAACAACAACAACAACAACAACAACAGCAGCAGGAAGGAGTATCAGCAGTCCCTCACCGTACCGAATCGAATGCAAACTCGATCCACAATGATTCAACATCGATAACCATGCTGGAGGGAGGAGGTCCGATTGTATCAGCCAAGCCAGCTTGCGAGAGCAGACGATTGAAGAACCTCTTACTTGCAAACCTAAACTCAACAACAACAACTACTACTGCTGCTGCTGTTACTGTACAGTTCATATCACATCACCTTTCTTCATCAAGACGATCGATTTCCCACGGCCCACTAAAGCCGCCAATCTTATAATAAATCTGATGATCACAGATTCGATTATCAAAAATTATGAAAAAATGTTGTATCAGTGGGCAGGTAGTATTACAACTGTATATCGATCTGGGATGCTTGCTAACAATAGCCGACTTTGAAGTTCCAATACGGACATCAACGAATCCTCACTGGCACCTGAGGTGAAGAAAAAGATCAACTCACTCGCAAGGATATACGACATTACCCCCATAACGGTAAAGAGCATCCACCAGTTGCAGTCCAGAAGTAGAGAAATGGATGGTCGTGTTGTCGTTGAACAAGTAAAGCGATGATATGAGCAAGATAACAAAGGCGAGGACCATCCTAATGGCAGTATCCTCAGCCATACTAGCGAGCTTAGCATACCTACAAGTAAACAAAGAGATGAACAACAAACACCCGGGTTCGATCCCGGGACATGTCGTTTTTACGTTCGAGTCCGCTGATTCAGCGTCTCCCGCGCACATCTCCTCAACTTATGCTCCCGATCAAGCTCTAGTACCTCTACCTATCATACCACACTTACTTGAAATGACCAACAAACGCATGAACTCACTTTGAACTCATCAAAGTCCATTCCCCCGATCGGAGGTACACGCGCTGACAAACACCATGCAACTACAACATGCACAAAAACAGCGACAAATTTTACCTGCCGTGTAACCCACGAACGTCGATTGCCTTCGAGGACGGTGAGCAAAATTCCGAGCGATCTAAATAATACCAAATAGGAGATAAGAGGGCGCTGTCGAAGATTCACTTTCGTTCTATCGCTGTCCGAGGCCAGGCCAAAGTAAGTCATAGCATGCACGAAATCATTAGGCCATATATAACCGTCGTTGTCCTCGTCCATACCTGCACTATCAGTATCAGAGAAAAATATATGTTCGCTTTCCACAGCCAAGTCGAGCAGTTTCATCAAAATTTTACATACTAATTCGGGTAGAAGTGTACAGAAACCTACGAGAATTTCGTCAATTTTTCTCACAATTTCCACAAATTTCACCAACACACTTGCATGTTTTCCCACACCGGACATTACAGAGAGCTCCTCCCTTCGAGTAACGACCAATTCATATCACACTACAACTGTTGAAAAATTCTAATTTCGGATGAATCGCATTTTCCTGTACCATATCATAAATGCGAGATTCTGTTTCCACAAAAAAATATTTTTTCCCAATCGCACAGAAGAAAAATGACAAATTACAAGTAGTGACATAACCTCAAACACATCGCTCTAAAAAATGCTACCATAAAATCAACACTTACATGCAAACATGAGTTGCAAACGACGATAGAGAATATCGTCCTCCAATTTCTTCATCTCATTCGCTCGGATGTGTTCCAGCAGCATGCCTAACCATCGTCATGACCTCTTATGCGATGCTGCTCACTTACCAAGTGCTTTGGCCATCCTATACAGACGAGTGAGCGTCAATACCCTCACCACTCGAGACAACTGCAGATGCTCAGCTGAAAATGATCACATTTCTCACTTAAAAACACTCGATAGTAAATTATAGTTTAGATAACTGCATAGTAAAAGATAGAAAAGGGTTTATATGATGGCATTGATAACATTACTCTATTATATATGGTTCGGGTATAACGGGTTGGTTACTGTTTAATACTATATGATGTATAGTAAATGATAGCGCGAGATGGCATGTTCGACAATATCTGTTTATCGTTGCTTCAGCCGATTACGATTTTCACAGTAGTAAATGATCATAGCAATGTTCACATTGGAGTCTCACCCGTTATATGAACAACACCACCGAAAAAAATTATAACATTCAACTTCACGAAAACGCATGTGAGCAGTGAATAACACGCAAAAACATAGAGTGTTTTTGTGATACGGGCTGATTTTTCAGCTGCAATTCGCGAAGCGCTTTTCACATAGAGGTTCACGCTATCTCGAATATAATGGGTGAAATTCCATTACATCTGCGATAATCATTAATCTCGGTGAAAAACGCCAATTTTTAATCAGATTCGTACATCAAATCGACAAGCAATATAATCGCCTTCATTTTCCTACTATTCAATGAACGTCAAAGGAACAAGTACAACTACATCGCAACTTACCCAAACCACTCTCGCTGAGCATAGGATAACCACGAAAATCTATCATCTCACTGAAACAGAAAATTCCCATCACCACAACATGCAAGTGCTTACTGAGCGATGTCCTTATCCGAGAGCTCGATGACGATATCGAATACCATGCTTAACGTGGCGATCTGCAAAGGAAAAAATCTTTCATGAAAATATCAATTTTTCCTCGACACATTCAGATTGGGCAAACTTATAAAAAAACTATTATTGATGGAGTTTCACAGGCGGCCGTGATATAAAAAACACTAGTGAGAAAATATATTTCAAGACTACTGCATATCACCGCGAATATCGCGTTCCCCACAGAGTATTACGCGGCCCCTTCACGTAAAACGGGTGGTGAAACTCCAATAATCATGATATGCAACAGGTCACTAGTCGTAGTATTAATCAACTATAACATAACACTTCATATAATCAATGGAATTTCACCCGTGATATGAAAAACACCAGTGAAAAACATATTTCGCAATTCACTTCCCGAAAAACTATTATTTAGCGGAAACATATACGTACTGTAATTTTTATGGAGTATTACGTAACTTCACGTTAACCAGCCGAATCGAAAATACGTGTATAAATTTGTCTTCATATATTCCCTAGTATACGCATATCAACGATGAAAACCCTAATATCAATGCGCTCGACTTTTCTTACTATGTCCAGGAATGCGACTAGTGATAAGAGGTATCTCGGGTCAACTACGGTTTTGATGACGATTTCGGCCGAGAATAGCACCTGAGCATCATCATCACCAACTGCAACAATCTCCTCGAGCTGATCATTAGCTCCAAACGCGCCACTGCTATTTAACTCCAAGTTTTTCTACCTTCTAGTAACAGACAGTGCGACAAGTGTCACCATAATTTTTCTACTGTACTGAAGTAACGGAATGGCCTTGATAAGGCGCTTATAGATGCGACCGGAGCTCTTGCTGAGCTCGCTAGTTTCGCGCGTTTAATCCTGACCCTCGAGCCTCAGGAATTTTGGGAATAATACGTGATGTGGTAATCGACTGTTTGGCTTACCGCAGCAACAAGTGTGATGTACCCGAAGACCTGGTCGCCAACGTTGCTATTATAAAGGGAGTTTATAGGAGGGGCCACTAGTGAGAATATCGTCAAGATATAGTACCTACAAACGCTCTCTATCGCACATTCTATACAAAAAATTTATTGTAAAATAGAAAAAATATGATTTATTAACATATGAAATATATTGAAGTTTCACCCTAGTGATATGAAAACACCGGTGAAAAACATATTTTACGACTACTGTATAGCGCCGCGAATATCGCGTTTTTCACCGAGTTTTACGCCGCCTCACGTAAAACTCCATTATATAAATTCCCTCACATATTATATTACATATAAAATACAAATAATCACCATCAGCTCGATATTCACACCGTCTCGAAAGTATGTGATTGTCGATAGAAATACAGTGATATTACAGTATGATAAAACCGGTGCTTTTCGTGGCCTTCTTCAATTTCCTCCGAAGCTTAGTAATTTTCTCCGTCAATCGTCCCTCCGTATGCTCGGCTCTATCTCGTCGCACTTTTTCAGATTCAAATCCGACCTGATCATATTACCAATACTAATTACAACTGAAATTATTGTTGCCCGCGACGATGATGATATTAAGAAACCGACTTTGAAATGGACGGAGACTATTTTCAGCATGTAAATGAAACAGTGGAGTTTCACCCGTGATGTGAAAAACCTATTCTAGAGTATCTCGAACATCGGCTTTTCACACAGTGTTTCGTGTGTACTACCCGTTCCCAGACCCTTTCTCTCCTCTGGACCTCATCAAAGGCCACGAAATTCTCAAATGCTCCACCATCATCATCATCATCTCCGCCTCCTGCACATTTACAGATCAACCCCCCTGCCATTGTTAGAGGCATACCATCAAAGTGAGCGCCGCTGCCTCCCTTCGTCGTCTTATCGTTGTTCTCGCCACGTGCACACTCTGAATGCAAGTATCATATTTCTGGGTCGACAACACTCCTTTGTAAAGCGATGTTCGTGCCCTTTCTCTGTAGTGCAAAATAAGACTACTGATATCATATTCTAGGAAATTTCCTCAACTACCTCATATAATAGAGTTTCACCCGTGATATGAAAAACACTAGTGAAAACCAAATTTCACGACTATTGCAAGGCGCGAATATCGCGTTTTCACGGAGTTTTATGCCACTTCACGTAGAACGGGTGAAACTCCAATGAATAAAACAACCTTGCGAAGCCAGCGAGGAGCTCGCGTCATCTGACCCCAGCGTACCAACAATAGCGTTGCCGAGCTCCTCATCATCATCATCGTTCTTCTTACCACGTGCAACACGATCGTCCGATCCGCTGTTTGATCGGAATCTTCTTCTTCGGAAGAAGCTGCCTGAATGCATTGAGTCCACAGCTAGTGATCCCCAAACGTGGCATACAATGATGATGTTGTTGTTGCTGTTCGTGTTGGGGTGACCAACACTCCTTGCAAGGTTCGCTATCATCACCATCTACGTCACCGGCGAGACTGTCTGTTGCTGAACCGGCTGAACGTTAAAACGGCGTTAGGTACTTCACTGGTGGTTGTTTACCATTTGCCGTGTTGAACATCATAGACCGCAATTTCTTCCAAGATGCTGCGACGTGCTCTGAGGGCTCCGAGGGAGGTACGTGAGCAGTGGAGAATTCAGAAAACTTCGTGTCATTGGTAGGATCTGAGACGCGTAGTGTTAGAGCGGGAGTCATATGATACTGCATATCGTAGTATTTTTTAGTCTAATCGGCAGTGCTGGACGCCTGCCATGCGAAAGACCCCAGGATCGAATCTTGGTTGATACATAAACTTTTACGCTACTCAAACCAGCTACTACCTATAGGCGGGTCTTCCGACGAAGGAAGGCTTGGCGGGGAAGATGTCCGATTCATTCTCGGGTTGTCCCTCATAGGCACAATGATTGACTGATGACAAGATTGAGATTGAGCTCTTCATCTCGTGACGTGCGGCTGAAAATGGCAGACATGCATTAAAATTGAGGCGGAGCGATGCACGGAGCTGTGTCCCTTGTGCAAGTCTTTCTCAATGACGCTTTTCCTCCTAGCCTGTGTTATTGTGATCCTGTCTCTTGACTACTGCTAGAGTAGGGGGATTGCATTGCATTTCATTCAGGTGTTGTCTAAAGGTGTCGGAGGATTAGTATTTTGCTACTTGTTTTCGTCGTTGATAAAAAGGGGTAAGTTGTGAGGTTTTCCTCCGTCGATTCGATTAGTACAATTCATTCGACGTATTGTATGCTTGTTCTCAAAATCATCGAGTATATTTCATGTTTTCCTTGTTGGGAACAGCCTATTGGAAATTGTCGGTGATTAGTAAGACCTTTGTAGTGCGTACGTAGTCTGAGGTCAGTTGATGCTGTTTTGCTCGTGTTGTGAGATTTACTCATGTAGTCGTTTTATCTCTTCTCTCGATTTCTTCGTATGTCTGAGAAGTCCAGCATTTCCACTAAAATCAGTGATTTTAGTGCCGACTCCGTTACGACTGGCGGTCGTCCCGACGGTTCGTCCAACTTCCGTACCGTCATCAACTTCGCTCTAGTCGCTGTCGGTGTTGGTATTCTTGCTTTACCACGTGCTATTGCCCAAGGTGGTTGGATCCTAGGCAGTGTTCTACTCGCAGTAGCATGGAGTGTTGCTCAATATGGAACGTATTTGCTTTATCGTTGTATGTACATGCACCCTAAAGGTGAGGAAAGGTTCGACTCTTTTCAAGCCATTGGTAAAGCATGTTTCGGTAAACCCGGTGAGATCTTCACCGCATTCGTCCAGTATCTGGATTTACTTCTGGTATGTTCTCTACTTGTCATTCTAGTCGGTGATGGTATGTACGAGTTGGTCCCCCAACTAGACCGTATTTGGTGGTGTGTCATATTCGTATGTGTTATGTTACCATTGGCTATGTTGCCCACTATGAAGGAGGTAGCTTTCGTTTCCTTCATTGGTATCACTGCTGCCTTTGTTACTGTCATTGCTGTCATTGGTGCTTCTGTAAGAGAGTCATCTGATCCGATCAAGGAGCACGAGCATTACCTCATGCCTCAGAACGCCAGTACAGCCGTTCTTGCATTCACCAACTTCATGAACGCCTTTGCTGTTACTACTGTTGTTCCGACACTTGTCGATAACATGCAAAAACCTAAGCAATTTCCTCGTGTGTTAGCCGCCGGTTTCTTCGTGATTGTTGCCATTTTCGCTGCAATTGCATATTCTGGTTATGCAGGCTTTGGCCACGATCTCCTCGACTACCCCAACATCACCTACGCTATTGCCTATGGTCGTTCTCGTGGTGACTGGTTGGTTATCATCGTTCAAGTGGCTATTGAAGTCGTTTGCTTTTCTCACTTCTTGGTAATGTTCAACCCGGTCTGTGTCGGTGTTGAGGATGCTCTTGAGGCGATTCATGGTGGCAAGGTTCGTCATTGGATTAAAATGATCTCTCGTGCTATTCTTATGGTCATTTGTTTCGTCATCGCCGTCAGTGTACCTGGTTTCGGTTCTCTCGTTGATCTCATTGGTGCTACTGCTGTTATGTTGCTTCAAATTGTATTTCCTGTTGTATTCTTCCTAGTCCTTGAGAGGAAGCGTGTTAAGATCGGCTTCAAGTCTGCATTTGGTAGTGTTGTTTCCAAATACGTGCAATACGTGGTGATGGCTATATGTCTAGTACTTGCTATCATTGGTATGATATTTGGTACATGGTCTGCTATCACTAACTGGTAAACAACTCTAATTTTGTGACTTTGATTGAGTACAGGTGTTCGTTGTTCAATCTGCCTACTCTTAACACTACTTCTACCACTCTTACTCCTACTAATACTACAACAGCTGTCCTAGTGGGCGAGTTCGGCTCGAAAAGCCAACTGCCCACGTTTCTCAAATTGTTTTCCGTAAAAACTCATATGTCGTCATCTTAGCAGTTGCCATTGCGATGGTTACCGCTGATTAAGCAGTCAAAAGTCATACGATTGTTGTCTAGTCGTCAAACATCTTCTGTTCTATTATTATTCGATTCCTATCATTCCTCCCAAATTGTCGGAACCTTTTCGTTCAACAAAGGTGGTCGTCAAATAGAAGACCATCTCGTTATCGATTAGGGAAGTTAACAATCGTGATGACTTAATTGTTATTGTTGTACAAGGTCGTAATAAAGGAAGGGTTGTGTTTTAGTAAGCTGCAAAAGAGAAACGTAAAAAGTCGTCGTACCTGTTGGGACGGCCGGGATCAATATTGTTTCAATTTGTGGCGGGTTGAGGGTGCAGTATCATAAAGGGCTCTACCGATACCATTAAAACTTGAACTTGTAGATAATCGAATGAGATGGTGGTATGTCAATTAAATCACTGTGTAAACTGCAATGATAAGGTTATTACTACAGAGGAAGTAGTACCGGGTGTTCAACACGATACAGTAATTGTTATATTTGATTGTTATACTATACTAGATTTGATGCAGACAGACTCTACTGATTATATCCAGGAATTGACTCCCCACCGTACTCCACGAAAAGCCTCCAGTTGGGACTAGTCGTTAATGTGCTGCTTGTTGTCAGTTGTTTGTATATTAGTAGTAATACTAAGAATTGTAAATCGATTTTCGTTGTCATTAATGTCTACGAGAAAGTCATCGTCAGTGAGTGCAGAGAAGCAGAAGCTCACTATGATGCTACAGGAGCATCATAGGTAGTTGTGGGGGGAATTCGCAGTGTTGGAGTAGGAATATATTTTTGCTTTCCTCAGCTGAGCTCAGGAGTTTCCTATACAGTGTTGGAGTAGGAATATATGTTCGCTTTCCTCAGCTGAGCTCTGGAGTTTCCTATACAGTGTTGGAGTAGGAATATATGTTCGCTTTCCTCAGCTGAGCTCTGGAGTTTTCTCATTAATTATAGAAGTTTATATACGAATTCAGGCAGAAGTGTGCAGAGATCAATAAAAATTTCCCGAAACTTCCTCACAATTTTCGTATTGTCACCAACATGTGCATATTCTCCCAGAGTGTATGTGACTGAACGCTAAAGTTGTCGTTGTTGGTGACAGTTCTCTGGCGAAAAAGCAAGGACCCGTGTCACCATCGGAGATCTCCCACGTAGGGCTAGACAGCAGTGAATCTGATGTCGATGACAATGACAATGTAAGCTGTTTCAAACAGGGGCTCATCTACCTTTGCGAAATAAAGTTCGCCAAGGTTTGATAACAATGGGGAAAATTTACATGGAAAACTGATTGAAGAATGTGTTCCTAGCCATCCGTGGAAAATTCAAAATGAGATCCCCTTCCTGGGAACATTATAGGCTCCTAGATAATTCCCTGGTCCTAAATATGGAGAAGGCCTGTCATGGGCGTTGTGGTGTTTTTTCATTTTGAAAGTGTGGGAATTTTAACGGCTTGAAATTGAGTTTACAAACTCTCGAAAAATTTCCCAGAATTGCTGCAGATCCAACTAGAACAAGGAGATTTGTTCGGGCTAGTGTTGTAGTATATGTTTGCTTTTCCCCACTGAGCTCAGGAGCTTCTCATTAGGATAGAGTTATATGAATTTCAACCAAATTTTTCTCAGAATTTCCATATTGTCACCAACAAACGTAGTGTTTGACCATGTGCATATTTTCCCACACTGGTTTCGGTCTGAATTCGTTCCCTACAAATAACAGTTTATATACGTAAATGCGAATGTGTGCTGGACGTGCTGAGCTGAAATAAACATTCGTGGTGAGATTCGAAGGGAAAGTTGACTGGTTATTCGATTGTTCTATATTTAACAATGATGAATGTTTTCACTCAGAATGACCATATTTTCCCTCCAGGGCTTGGTCATGGTATAGCTCCACAGATAGGGCGAGCGGTGGATGAAGGTTCGTCGCGATATTTAGAGATGTATTTTTATTGTTGTTCGTTAGTTGTTGATGATGATATTTGTACTACTACCTCTACTGCGGCGTGGAAAGGCGATGTGTTGGAGTTGGACTCAGCTCACCCTAAGTTTACCATTGATGGTGACACTATTGTAATAACAGTAGTTTCTATATTATTGGTCACTGGCATCGATAGTGGTTAGTTGCGTACGTTTATAAGGAGTCTTTGGCGTGGCTTCGGAGAATTCTTTTATATTGTTTATTTCTCTTGGCGTTTAATCTTGGGTATTTTTGGTGTTTTTTCTCGGTTTTTTCTTGGCGTTTTTTCTTGGGTTTTTTGGTGTTTTTCTTGGGGCGTTTGGCGTTCTTCTCAGCTTTACTATTAAGAGCAATGGAGAACTCAGTTTGTATGGCGATGTGTTTTAGGTAGAGCATGTTATCAAACAGAAGGACGGGCCCTTTAAGAAGGCTTTCGATCTAGCTGGGGTTAAAAGAAGTGGTAATAGGAGATGGTGAATGTTGGTGTTGTTAAGAAGCATTTAGATGACACTATAGAGGAAGTACGACGAGGCGTAGCGGTAACTCATTCACATATTGCTAGTGTGGCGAGGAAGGGGACGGTGAGTGGTCCTGGGGGGGATGGCTTTGGTCAGTCGAACTCAGTGATCGGAGTAGTTTAGAGCTTTCGCTACAGTACTCAATGGAGTTTCACCCGCGATATGAAAAACAAAATTGTGAGTAACATATTTCAGGACTACTGTGTAGCGCAAATATCGCGTTCTTCGCCGAGTTTTACGCTACTTCACGTAAAACGGGTGAAACTCTAATGTGGCATTATAGTGAGTGCAGTGTTGGAATATATATATGGAGATATTAGCTATCAGCACCTCGCGGTGTTATCATTGCAGTGTTGGCCTGTAGTCTGATCTTCTAGTACTGACTATGTGAGCTTATAGTAGATGTAGGGAAGAGGAGAGTCATGGGAGCTCCTTCCTGTTGGCTGATTAGGGGGGGGGGGTTCTTAATGTTCCATAAAGTTGCCTTCCTTAGATGCGTGCAGTGGACTTGGACAGTTCGAGTGAAAGGGAGCCCCATAGGTAGTAGTAGTAGTAGTAGTAGTAGTAGTAGTAGTAGTAGGCTACTGTGCATCTGTCACACTTTCGCATAATGCAGTGTTTTGCATGAAGTTTCTCGTCAGTGGTTGTAGAGTAATGGCCTCAGTCAGGTTTGAAGTATTGTCCAATTCGAGAAGAGTGTACGACTTGGAGGCATGCGAGGGCAGGGGTAGGTCATGGGAGCTTCATCCGTTTAACGTCAAGTGGTGGAAGTTATCGGACGTATATGTTTCCCCGACTGATCACATGATTGGCTCCTACAAGTGTTTCTCATAACAGTGGTTAAACTCCATGGATGATGCTCATCCGCACAGTCTTCGGATGAATCGTTCTGAGCACTCTGAAACATTGTATGAGCTGCTCCTAAGGCTTAGCCTCTTGTTGAGTACCTACTCTCCAGCCACCGTCGAGTATCCATGGGAGTAGTGGTGATGATGTTGTTGTTTCCTATTGTCAGATGGGTCTTCATATGTTGTATGTACTGATGGTATGTACGACGTTGCGGTTAGTCGTTTCTCGCCGTGTACGGGGGCCAGACGGGACGCGGGGATTGCTGGATGTGAACTGTGAGAAATGGGTTGCATCGGCCTGTTGATGGATTTTGGGTCGAGGTGTGGTATCAGTAAGATGAATAGAGGTTACCTTGTGGGGACCTATTTGTTGTGATATGATGAGGTATACCACACGTCTCCGACATCCCATTTCTAATAGCTGTGAGGGATACCTTATTCAGTGTTGGAGTAGGAATATATGTTCGCTTTTCTCAGCTGAACTCAGGAGTTTCCTATACAGTGTTGGAGTAGGAGTATATGTTCGCTTTCCTCAGCTGAGCTCAGGGGTTTCCTATACAGTGTTGGAGTAGGAATATATGTTTGCTTTCCTCAGCTGAGCTCTGGAGTTTCCTCACTAATTATAGAAGTTTATATATGAACTCGGGTAGAAGTTTGCAGAAATAACAGTAATTTCCAAAAATTTCCTCCAAATTTCCATACTGTCACTAAAACACGTAGTTGACCATGTGCATATCCTCCTCCCACACTGGACTTCAGTCTTCTGTTGGTAGGTACATTCACTTGGAAGGAGAGGAGCGTTCTGAGGTAGCTGAGGTCCATTGGTGTCCTATGGTCGTCGAGGGTATGAGTGACAACGATGATGGTGTTGATATCGATCATGTCTTCTTCACAGTGAGTACACCCCTAAGCTTGTCGCATCTCCTCCCATCATCTCCTTGATAGGTCCATGCTGATGGTTCCCTGTGCTTTTGGAGTCTTCGTCATGTGAGAGCGATAGTGGCTGCTGGATCGTAAGGGGGGGTGGGCGGTTGGGTAGCTGTTATTGGCACATGCGTTCGCTGATTGGTGATCAGTGTTGGAGTAGGAATATAGGTTCGCTTTTCTCAGCTGAGCTCGGGAGTTTCCTATACAGTGTTGGAGTAGGAATATAGGTTCGCTTTTCTCAGCTGAGCTCGGGAGTTTCCAATACAGTGTTGGAGTAGGAATATATGTTCGCTTTTCTCAGCTGAGCTCGGGAGTTTCCTATACAGTGTTGGAGTGGGAATATATGTTCGCTTTTCTCAGCTGAGCTCGGGAGTTTCCTATACAGTGTTGGAGTAGGAATATATGTTCGCTTTTCTCAGCTGAGCTCGGGAGTTTCCTATACAGTGTTGGAGTGGGAATATATGTTCGCTTTTCTCAGCTGAGCTCTGGAGTTTCCTATACAGTGTTGGAGTAGGAATATATGTTTGCTTTTCTCAGCTGAGCTCGGGAGTTTCCGTATACGGACTAGGGTAGGAATGTACAGAAACCAACGAGAATTTCTTCAGAATTTCCGCAAATGTCACCAACACCATGTGCATATTTTCCCACACTGCTGTTGATCGCTCAAATATGCATTGATTACCGTTACTCGTTGAATATTTCTATGAGTGTTGGAGGAATACATGTTCGCTCTCCACAGCTAAGTCAAGGAGTTTCATCATTAGTTATAGAAGTTTACATACAAGTTCGGGTAGAAATGTGAAGAAACCAACAAAAATTTCTTCAAATTTCCTCAGAATTTCCACAAATGTCACCAACACCATGTGCATGTTTTCCCTAACCGTCGGTTCTGCTATACTCCTCTTCTCTCAGGCATCCGGTAGCATCGAACTGCCCCCAAGGGTTTTCGAGGGTCTCTATAGAAGTTCGGAAGTGCGAGGATGTGTGTTTGCACGTTTACAGACAGGCTGCGGCGCATTACAAGGTAAGTTAGTCATACCATAATTCTCTCGACTCGTAGTTGGCCGACCGATCTTCTTCAGGAGACGGACTCAGTTGATGACGGCAGTGGTAGGGAACTTGGTAGGGGAGGCATTGGCTCCTCCATCGGTCGTCGTTTAGATACATCAGCCACTGCTGAGGGTAGAGTTGCGGCTTCTATATCGACTGATGGTAGGCTTAGGGTCGATGGGCTCACTCGTTATAGTAGTCGCCGACTTTACAAAGTTTCAGTGACTTGTTATTTTAACAAGTTCTATCCGTTAGAATTTATGCGGACTTTTTCGAGTAGAGAAACGCTGGGAAGTTCCTCATTGTGAATGCGGCAATCTTGTGAAGGTTGTAATGATGGAGTTTCACCTGTGATATGTGAACACTAGTGAAAAATGTATTTCACGACTACTGCATATCACCGCGAACATCGGTTTTTTTATAGAGTATTACGTAAAACGGGTGAAACTTTAATGAGGTCGATCGAAGTGTCATCAGGTTCACGACTGGCGACTGCTTGTGGATCGCATGTCCGCTACTTCACAGTAAACCCAAGCTCCTGGGAGGTACATATAATTGCTGAACATGATATAGGTAGGGGAAACCTCATAGTTGTATGTATTGTATTCTCACTCTGTTAGCTTCGGGAGAGGAAGTTCGAGGCATCAAGTAAGAAAAACGCGAGGTGTGGGGATCGAACTTGGGACCTCAGGTCCGCTATCATCGGCTGCACTGAGACTATCTTCATAATACTCGAGAAGGCACTGGTGATCGCCCTGCAGTTCAAAGGAGAAATTCAAATTGGACAAGTCATTCGCCTCACAAGTGCCTCGTCGGTGAGTGCTCATCTTAACTGATACAGCATACACGCTCTATGTTGGATTGTGGTGAAGGAGGGCGTTCAGTTTGAATTTAGTGACACTAGGAATTCACGAGAGGCAGTCGTGTAAATTTACGCGCGGTTTACGGTAGGATGCCCACACTTTCCGGATATTCCCTCATTTTATCAACGCGCACATTCTACCTTGTGAATATTCCCCCCCCCCCCCCTCGGTTTCGAATTTCTATGGGAGTTTGTCAGGTGTCGTTCGTCGGCAGTGTTGATGCTGTGACGCTAGAGGCAGTAGTTCCTGAGGCTGCCTCAGTGGACACCGAGGAGCTCACTGTGGAGGCCCCGTCGGAAACCCTCACGATAGCCCTGCTCACACAAGCAACTCTTTGCAAGTCCTATTGGATGCTCCTATCGGCGGGCAGTATTACCTTTTATGAAGTTGAGGGCGTTGGTAAAAAAGAATTTATCATGGCTCCTAGTAGTAGGAGAGGATGATTTAGGTATAGCGAGTGGCTTTGTCGCACACAGTAACCCGAATCCATCAGCATATACGATGGTCACTTGGTCGGTAGGCGACCCTGGACAACCCAAATATCAATATCTTTATAGTGGGAATGAGAAGAAGGGAAGTGGTGCCTTGTTGTGGTAGTGTGTGATAGGTAACGGTGCAGTGTTGGAGTTGGATCGAATAGCGACAGTGTTGAAGGAGGCAGCTGAGAAGAGGACGGGTGATGGAGTTGAGGACATTGAGTCGGAGAAGAAGCTGATCACAGGTTGGCAAGGGGAGCTGGCGGATATGTTATGTGTTGGTTTCGAATACGTGTGGGGCGTGCAGTCCCCTCAGTGGTGTTTCGCCCGTTTTACGTGAAGTGGTGTGATACTCTATGTGGGAAAAACGCGATAGTCACGATATGAAGTGAATTGGAAATACTTCGCGAATAATACCGGACAAATCGCCCCATATCACGTGAAACACATCACGTGTTTTATGCGTTATTCACTGATCACAGGCGTTTTTGGCGAAGTGAAACGCGAAATAGGTTATTCGGGGTTTTTTCATACCTCGGGTGAAACTGCACTATGTATGTAAGAAGTATCTGCTTGACCAGGCATTATTACAACTAGTTGGATCACATGCTCTACCTCAAGAAGTAGTAATGCTATTTTGTCAGAGACTGTCGAGGAGAAGAGCGAGCCTCCGAGGAGTGGCGGCATGAAAGCAAGCGACTTGATAAAGCAAATGCAGAAAATCCGTAGTGCGCAGCAAGCTGCTAAGTTGAGTGATGCGGCGACTACAGCTGCTTTGGAGGTACGCGTTGGTAGTCCCTTTAGGGGACGGCGAACTGCCAGGCAGTAGAGTGCTGCGATAGTGGTTGTAGCAGTGTTGGAATATATGTTCAGCTGAGCTCAAGAGTTTATATATGAATTCGAATAGGAATATACAGAAACTGATGAGAATTCCCATAAAAGAATTCTCAGAATTTCCATATTGTCACCGACACATGTTGATGATCATTTGCGTATTTTCCCGCCTACACTGGGTTCTAGTGTCGTCTTATCAGGTCAGTGGGGCTCCTCTGCCGGGGGAGATATCCTCAGGGGAAGAAGTTGAGGAAGGTGTGGTATCATCATCATCACCAAGGCAGTCTTATCCACTATCAGGCGCTGCTAGGACGATCTCAGAAGAGGAGTCAGTTGCTGCTGCTGATGACCATGACTCTGCTATGGCGCAATCACCGGCTGGGAAGGGCTCGTCGAACGCTAGGAGGACCGGTCGGTGCAAGGGGTTGACGCTGTTGTATTGACGAGGTCTTGTCAGGTCCGGCGTCTGAGTCAGTGGGTAGTAGTCTGTCGCCGAGGAAAGGAGTAATAGCATCGACAGCAGCAGCAGCAGTGGTAGGAGAGCAGGAGAAGGAGCCTCTTTCGGTGAGCTTGAATGCCGGTTGTTATCGTGCATGCCTCAATATATGATGAATGTGTGACTGAGAAATTTCAGGAGAAGTTTGTCCCAAGCAGTGATCCGCTGACGGCCAGACAAGTGCGGAAGTTCATCAGGTTCCTTGCGGATAGTGTTCAGGTCGCTTGCCAGAAGGTGAGCTTGCTTCTCATAGAATATGGTGTATATTTACTACACTGTTGCAGACGGTCGAGGCTGCTTCCTCGGAGGAGCCAGTTGAGGTGGACGGATCGCTCAGCACGGAGGTGGGCAAGCTGAGCCGATGCCTGGCCGAGGATATGACGCCGGAGGCTCTGGTGAGCAGCAGTGTGGGGGGGAATAGTCACAAAGTCAACTACATGTGTTGATGACAGTATTTTGAGGAGAGTTAGGGAATTTCTCGTTGGTTTCTGAACATGTCTATCCAAATTCGTGAGGAAACATAAATTCGTGGAAATATGAATGATGCTATTGAGCGCCGCGTTGAACGTCCTTATGCTTGTCTATGCAGACCGGCCATATGATGGTATCGGATAAGGTCTGGCGAGGTGTCAGACGGCTGTCGAGCTCTGTTGATGGCGCCGGCGAGGAGGTCACTTCGGAAGTGGCCAGGACCCTGCCTGGCATCGTGAAGGTGAGTCGAGTAGCGTCGTTGTAGAGGTGTGTCTCGGAAGCGGTGATTTGTAGGAGCTTTTTGTGGAGAAGGCGGTCCCTGCAGTGGTGGAGGCACTGGAGGATAAGGTCACGGAAAGTGAGTGTGAACGGTCCGATCAGCTGAGCTAAGGAGTTTCCTCACTAATTATAGATGTTTACACAAACTTGGTGTAGAAATGCACAGGAACAAATAGGAATTTTTTCAAATTTCCTGGAAATTTTCATACTGTCGTCAACATACGTAGTTGACCATGTGCATATTTTATGAGACTGGTCCGATCTGTGAGGAAAGGGTTGTTCTTGTTGTCAGTCAACACCTTTGAGCAACCCGATTCGTCCGCGAACGAAGGTGCACTTGGGAGCCTCGCTGACGATATAGTCCGCGTGGACGAGGAAGTCCGTGGTCTTGGGGTTAGTTTGGGACAGATGGAAGTAAGTGAGGCTGGATGCTGTAGCGATGGGCAGCACCCATCTACCTTTGAGAAATAACCTTCCCTAGAGTTTGATAAGAATGGGGAAAATGTTTCTAATGTGATGACATCTATTGAAGAATGTGTTCCCCTGGGAACATTATTGGTGTTTGGGTGAAGGTTGCTCTTTGTAGGCTATACTGCGACGGACGGAGCATCAGGCGGCTGAGAGCATGGGCAACCAGCAGGAATCGGTGAGATTGATTCGTATAGCGATTGCTTACTGTATGGTAGGTCCTTGGCATTGTTGAGATAATAGAGGCTCTGAAGGCGTCAGGGATTGGCAGAAGAAGCGGCTCCGCTTCGGAGTCTATTGATGCATCACAGGTAGGCTATGGTTGTAGTATTTGAAGTTAGTTTGGTATGTAGATAGCAGCGTCGGTGGCGATGGGTCTCCAGGATGATATTGAGGAACTGAATGAGCAGGCCAGTGAACTGAGGGCTGATGTGGATAGACTGCATACTCGTGCTGGTGCGTAGGAGGGGATCATGCTGTTGGGAATTGTCGATGTGTCGATGGTCAGGTGAGGCTCCACCGAGTTCGTCGTATCTGCAAGCGGACCCGAGGCCTGATTGGCAGAGAGTGAAAGAGTATCTTAGGTGAGATTGGGCTGGACGAGAATCTTCATAGTGCGCTAGTCAAGATTGTCCTCATGTGATTGTCATTATCGAGATGAGGTATCACTGCTTTGAAGTTTGGATGTAGTGTGTTAGGCAGAGATACCTACAAAATTGTCGGATGTAGTCCAGTGTTAGAGGGCTATATGCTAAGTGCCCTCAGCTAAGTTCGGTAGTTTCCTTCATAGGCGTTCACATTCGATTGGGGGTAGAAGTGTACAGAAACCAATAGGAACTCCCTCAGCATCTTTATACTGTCACCAATACACGTAGTTGATCATGTGCATATTTTCCCATACCTATGAAGTATAGGAAAGTATAAAGCTTTGGATAAACTTACATGTCAGGTCACAGCAGTATCACTGGGCTGTCGCTACTGCCCTTGAGATTAGGGAGAACACATCGAGTATTCTGGTAGGCTCCATTGAATGAATGCTGATGGATGAGAACATTTTCTTAGCCTCCCATGAGACCGGAGCGCCTTCAGGATGATTTAGTGGGGTTCGCCTGTTTCGAAGTGGATAAGCTGGCTAGTGTGGATTCGTTCGTACGGAGCGTCGCTGGTGTTGGTGAGTAGTTTACGCACTGTCGGAGTGTTTACGAATTGTCGGTGTTAGAATATATGTTCGCATTCCTTAGCTGAGTTCAGGAGTTTACACATAAGTTTGGGTAGAAGTGTGCAGAAACCAACAAGAATTTCTCCAGAATTTCCTCAGAATTTTCATATTCTCTCCCACATATGTAGTTGACTTTGTGCATATTTTCCCACACTGCGAATAGTTAAAGTGTTTTTCCAGATTCTCCCTCCCGCACGTGGCCACAGGAAAAGTGCGATCGTCTGAACTTAGCGTTAATGCAGATGTTACGATTGGTCGACTATCTAGTCTGGGCGAGCGCTACCTTCACAGCCTCAGAGGATCTCGGCAGTCTAGAGTCGGTCGTTAGAGTGATCGGGTAGGTCTGTGAGCATTGAGTGTAGCGCTGGACAGTTGCTGTCAGATTGGACGCTAATGCGGTTGAGGAGCTCTGCAGGGCTGGGGCTGCCCAGAGGCCGGATATGGTCAATCAGAGCCTCTCTCGAGTCGTCACTCGTCTGCGTGCTGTCAAATTCCGATCGTCGGGGGTAAGTATGACGTTGCTACTACTTCGTGGTCTTTATGGGCGCATTATACTGTTCTGTGTTGCCCACGTGTGTATGATAGTGTCCTGTGTCCTTCACGGGTGTATTATACTAGCAATATAATATCACTTTATGATTTCCGCGGTTGCATGCTACTGTTGGTGATTCAGATGCGACTGGCTGTTACCGAGCTACGGTCACATCTGTTGAGCATTCAGAACGACGGTGTCTTTCGGCGGTCTCAACCATTGGGTAAGAGTCGATCACGAGATGACCGATAGCAATTTTCTCCTTCCCAGCCGCTCCTATGCCGTCCTGGAACAACCCCGGAAACGCCGAGTCACCTTTGATGAGTGGATCGTTGAGGAGCTCATTGGGTTAGAATATGGTACGCCCTGAGTCGTGAAGTTCGCCTGATTTGATCACCGACTATTACTCCCGTTTACTGTGTCCAGAGTACCATTGGGTAGTTTGTATCTCCTTTGGGTGTAAGATGTGGTTGTGTTACGAGTTTGGTCTGTAGTCGTTGAAGCTGCAACTTTGCAGTGATGCATCCGCACATCTCAGTGAGGAGAAACTCGAAGCCCTAGAGCAGGGCCCGTGCGCTAATACAGCGGAAGATGCGATAGATATCTCATCTATTTCCGTGAGCTTTTTCGTCGTGCGAAAGCGATTGTGATAGTGGTTGAAAATCATGTGTGACCGAACGATTATCTGGTTCGGTCTGTTGACACAAGAGGATGCATCTCGAGTGATTGCAAGATACTCCCGTCTTCTCACGCCATCTACATGAGGATAAAGGTCAGGTGCGAATTTTGGATATAATGCAACTCGAGAGGACAAGCAGAATATTGCAACGTACACAACAATCTTGAATCACGCTCAGTAACTCTGCATCTTGGGTTGGCTACTCTCACGTATCGGATTCATAGGGTCAATTTACTCAATAATTTCACTCTTGCGCCAGGACGCGACTTGCGCAAGATTTTTCCAACCTGCGCTGTGCTGACCCTCAGGCAGCGCAGGATTCTATGGCGCTCGCCTAGAATCTAACCGTTTCAATCAAAGGCTTTATTGGACTAAAATACTGGATTTAAGTTCGTTTGATCCTTGTGATCTACCCGTCCGTCTACTCTGGTGGTCTATCATCGATCTCTATTGTGATCTCTATCTCGTCTACATATAGAACTGTATCTGATCTGTATTATCTATGCATTCTATTAGTGAGTCGCCGCATTGTGTTATGCAGCTGTCGGATTCTGGGCTCAGTTCTAGTGAACGCTTTACACCTGTGCAATCTACTTCGCACATCGAACCACCCTCCAGAAATTCTGAAATTTCTGGTACCTGTTTACGCCCATTGTCCGCACATTTTACCGGGATTTCCTACCGAACCTCTGCGTTCACTATGTCGTCATCTATGCCTCAGCTTCTACCTGCTGGATCTAGCTCCAGCTCGGCAAGCTTATCTCCTTTAAGAAGGCGTTCTATGCTCCGCCATCGTTCTCTTCCCTCGAGAACACAAGAAGTTCGAGGCCGGTCTACTGTCTATGACCACGACGACCCTCAAGGAAATCTATCGTCATCTTTTAACGATGGTATGGTACCTCAACACTCTACTGTTGAGGCTGGTCCTGAGATCTACGTTGAGCACAACGATGTTCTAGTCCTACCTATGAGTAATGGTATTTCTGGTTGTCTGGGCGACAACGTTAACGACAAGCATTCTATCGGTTCTATCGTAACTGGTAACTCTAATGCTCTGTTTAACGGTAAGGAAGATTCGTCTTCCGTCTACCCTGATCGGATGCACTGCACTCCGACATTCGGCAACGATTCTTCTACTAGTGCTGTTTCTATCTCCGATGGTCGCGGTCTACGTGGTTTACCTATTAATCTGGGTACTGTCTACATGACTGGTGTCACAAGAACGCCGACCCTTAAAGCCTCTACTAAGAAGCGTGCTATTAGCGCTACTCGTCATTCCTCTAGAATTGCCAAGCCTTGCGCTGATTCTATTGAAAATGAAAGTTCCTTATCTAACAAGGAACGTCGGTCTAGTCTCGGTGATATATCCGATGCTACTAATGGTAAGTCTGTATCTACTCCCAAGAATGGTAACTCTGGTGATGATCCGGTTCCTCAACCTTCTGCTTCGTCGTCTAGTGGGTTTAAGACTATTGAGGCTGACTCCACTACACCCCTCGAGGGTAATGGTGACAGTTCTAATATATCGGGTAATGATGATCTGGCTAATTCTAGTAAGAAGACTGTTGCTACGGCTGTACCCTCTGCTGTTAATGTTCTTAATGGTAATGGTATCTCTAGCCAACATCCCAACACTACTGCTAAGCACTCTACTGGCCCTGTTAATGCTACTATGCCGGTTACTCCTATTGTGCACCAAGGATTCGTCCAGCCTACTAATCCTATTATCGATGGATCTACGGGTTTCTATCCTATTCCTGTTAACCCTTTTTCATCTAATGCGCAGTCAAGTGTTGGTGCCTCTAATTTCCAATGGGGCTACATCCCTGGCCCTAATGGGGGCTTATCTCTAGTCCCCTATTCGGTTGTTGGTTCTCCATCTATGATGCCCTCTATGCCTATTGGTGTAACTGGTACTAATACTACCGACGTTGGCCACGAATTACAACAACCATCTACTCAAGGTCCTCTATCCCTTGACCGATATCAAAACGGTCAGATTGCTTCTCGTGGTTCTCGCTGTTCTAGTCGCTCCGTTCGTGAGTCCTCTAGGGACAGGAGAATTGGTGATTTTTGCCACTCTAGGGACTCCGGCCATGGGTCACCTAGGAGTAGACAAGATCACATCTCTGTTGCATCTAGCCAACATAGTTCCTGCTGCTCTAGAGCTTCTGAGTCCTCTAGGGACAAGGGCTCCTCTAGTTCTCGTCATTCTAGTCGACCTCCTAGGAAGACTTCTAAGAATGAGAGTTCAAATGGTTCACGCCACTCTCGTCGTCGTGAAGATTCTAAGCGTTCCCAAGGCTCTAAGTCTTCTACGTCTTCTAGAAGGTCTTCGTTATTATCTGGCGACGGCGAACCACCTCGTCGATCTCCATCTAATGTGCCCAAGACCGGTCTAGCTGATGGATTTGTCCCAACTTCCGCTCAAGGTGGTCTCTATGGTAGTCGCTTTTATCAACCCCCTAATCGTGCTCCTCCCTCTTACGGTGCTATTTGTCCGGGTTGCGGTTCTCAACCCTGTCGAGCTAAGATTTCTACTAAAGAATTCGAAGCCGCTAGGTCCATCGCCGAGAAGAAGCCTCTAAAGCCTATCTTCAAGGGAGAAGGGGATTCGAGAAGTGGTTCTACTATTGTTAGAGAGATCGACTTTGTTTTAGAAGGTCATGATGCGGTCACTCGGTATCTATGGGCTAATAGTAATATTGAGCCCTCTACTTGGCGCAAGCTCATCAAGGGTACTCAACCCCCTGCTAAGTGTTATCTAGACTATGAGAAACATCTCGCGCGTCTACAGCGTCAACTCCGTTCCTTCTACGATGATGAAGATTCTATTGCTAAGGCTAAGATTTCATTCTTCATGTGTGAGCAAGGAACTTCTGAGTCTCTATCTGACTATGTCAAGAGACTAGAGTCTACTGTTACTGAGCTGCATCTAATGGGTATTATGACTTATGAGTATGATATGAAGAGAAGACTATATGATGGTCTACAGGCTGATTATCTACGTGATAAGGTCGACAGGGAGTTAGGTGATTCTACTATTACGTTCGATGAGTTCGTGCGTCTACTGACTGGCTATGAACGTCGTCGATTGGGTAGAGTCCGCCGTCAAGCTCTATACAACCAAGTGGCAAATACCTATTCAAAATCGTCTAATGAATCTGGCAAAACTACTAAGGCTGATAAGAACCCCAAGTCTAGAGGTTATCCTAATCCTAATTCTCAGAAGGTTAATACGGTTGTCGGTGATGTCGACGATGACTCTAACCTCGATGCCCACGTCTATGCTGTTGGCGCCGACTCTATGTCTATACAATGTTATCGTTGCACCGGCGTTGGTCATCCGGCTAGACTCTGTCGAGGCAAGGTGAGCAATTTAAGCTCAAGGTGCAACAAGTGCGGTAACTCTAATCATGTTACCGATCAGTGCAATGTTCCCGACAAGAGTCTCTATTGTCAGAGATGTCGTAAGAAAGGACATCTAGCCTATGTCTGTCGGGCCGACAAACCGGTCGATGGTATATCTAAACCAGCTAAGAAGAACAATAAGAAGTCTAGTGAGGTTCAAGTTGAGAGCAAAAAGAAGCCTGTCAAGGACGAGCCCTCTACGCCGACTCCTAATGCCAAGGTTACTAATCCTAAGACCAAGGCCCATCTAGTCTCACGTGAGGATGCTGAATCCTACCTTAGAGTCTCTACTCTAGAAGGTTCAGATTCACAGTGCTCTAAGTACAATGCTCTCCACTCATC
Source organism: Perkinsus marinus ATCC 50983 (assembly GCF_000006405.1). NCBI lineage: Eukaryota > Perkinsozoa > Perkinsida > Perkinsidae > Perkinsus > Perkinsus marinus. The sequence goes on from NW_003211409.1 coordinate 256,616, forward strand.
GTCTCCCGACTCTACGGCAACATCTAGTACGTCCAGCTCTAGAATCTCAATGGTTGTCGGTGATCTGTCTATCTGTGGTACTATCCGGCCAGTACTCTATGATACAGGTGCAGACGTATCACTAATTGCAGTCTCTACACTGCGTCGTCTAATAATAAGGAGCTCCGCTTCGATGATCCTTCGGCTCTCGGTCATATTAATGTCGCCAATGGCTCTACCTTGTCAGTTCTCGGTAAAGTCGAGCTAGAGGTTGGATATGGCTCTACATTCGTCAAGGACTCCTTCCTTTTGGCCTCTAATGAACTCAGTACTCCAGTCATCATTGGTTGTTCTACGATGGCTAAACTTCGTACCACTATAAGTCTATCGCCAGAAGGTATCCAAGTCATCATCGGTGGTTCTACTGGTTCATCTAAAGTTAACGCTCTAGATCTTCTAGATGGTCGCTTGTCTGTCAAGGAGATGGATTGGGCTAGGAAGGTTATGGTTATGCAGGTCAGTCATTACTCTAAGGTTGTGCCAAGTCTACGTGATCTAACGGTCAAGTCTTCTTTAACTATCGAGTCCCTTGCCAAAGCCAACTCTCTAAGTGGTCCGATTGGTCTTTATCAAGATCTCTATCACGAATCGTGATTCACGATGCTAAGATTTATCCTACTGATGATACGTCTTTCGGTATGGATGATACTCTACTCGTTGACGAATCGGATAGAGAGTCTACAAGGCGTGATCAACTTCCCCCTTGGGACCCTATATCTAGGTCATGGGTCTACGAATCTGATGCTCCATTAGGTAGAGCCCATACTAAGGGTCCCCTGGTGGGATGGTTCCCGTCCAGAGTATAATTCCTATCATGCTGCTAAACGTGGTCTAGCTTCTATAGCTAAACTCGACAAGGAGCGTCATTCTATATTTGAAGTTGCTTTATCTCAACTTATTGATAAGGGTTTTTGCTCTATTGTTTGTGATCTACGTCAGGGACCCTGACTCAGGGTATCAAGAAGCCTACCAATTCTATGTGCTCTAAAGCATGGTCTAAGTTAACTAGTGGTACTATCTATGAAGGGTGTAATGTTCCTTTACCGGAGCACTGTACGCCTTCGCATAGCTCAAAGTCGACGCTCGGCTCGGCGGAGCCTCGAAGCTCGACTCGTTTTTCGGTCGAGCTCGGTCGAGTCCCGACGAGCCTCGAAGAGGCAACCCGCATGGTATGCGAAGTTCGCATTGCGAAGTGTGACTAAGGCGCCGCCACGGTGGTCGTTGTCCGCCCAAGGCGGACCGACAAAAATTAGCTTCGCGTTCTTCCACTATCTAAGAACCCGAAAGCTCACGGATATGATATTCGAGGCACCGAAGTTCAGCAATCGTTGACATCGACGGTCAAATTCCCTCCACGCTCCCTCACTCTATAGTTCACTGAATCTGGGTTTATACTTGAACTGTATCAGAATAGCCACGGATATGATATTCATCTCAGTTCTTGCTAATTCACATGCCGAGATGTTCTCGTGCTCCTGCCGAGCTACATCAACTATTGGACCGATCGGAGAACCAAAGATGCGCTGGTACTGCATTTCGACTTGAGTTCGCTGAGGATCGATTCTAGGAATGTCGAATTAGAACTCGGATCGGCCGAGCCCGACTATCGAACTATTAGCGTCATGCTAGTCACTCAGTGTCACGCTGAGTGGCTGACTCGCTAGGCACTCACACGCTGACAGCGCGTCTAGCGACAGACTTGTGGTCTCTTTCTCAGATTATGGGGAAGAGAATCCCCGGTGGTCTAGCATCATAACTCGGAACATTCATATGTTTTGAATGCAGTAGAATACACATGAAGCTCGGAGTGAATGTGTCGGTAATGAAGACTCTTGATTTAAGAGTGTTTCGTTGGATCAATGGAATCAAACCTAAGTGAACCTTTCGATGTTTGAACATTGCAAGTTTGAACCGTTCAAATTGAACGGTATCTGTGAACGTTATGTTCACAGTCTGTGAACATAGCGTTCATTCACAGATGCGTACCTGACAGCTGAAGTCTTCCAATGGAAGGCTTCCATAGACCTGGCTGAACCTAGTTGGCATTAGTCACAGCTAGCACCTATTGAGTCAATGGCATTGACCACCTTCCGGCATGCCGAGTCCGGCGAGTCGAGTCGAGGCCCTCTGATTTTCGACGAGTCGAACTCGGTCGAGCCCGGTGGCGGAGAAATGTCGAGTCGAGGCGAGCCCTGCAGCTCGACTCGATAGGGGCCACATTTAGCGTTCTTCTCCCAACACTCGAATAAATGGCCAGCAAAATAGCCACCTAGGTGGGCCGCCATCGCTCCCTCTGACCATCCTACTGCCTGGCCACAATTCTCGTAACGCCGAAACCATAATCGTAAGTCCCCTGTTCCATCATACTTCTCCGGCATAGGGGCCGAAACTTGCATCACGGTCGGCAGGCCGCCGTACGCGTGCACAGGGAGGATCGGCGTCTCACATGGCTCAGACGAAGAGGAGTCCTTGTGGGAACCAACGGCTTGCCAGGTAGTCTTGATAGTCTCGTTATGTCGGCGAGCTAGGGCGTGCGACACGTGCTGGGTGACGTGACGTAACTTTGGACAGCACGTCACCGTCCCGGCGTCTCGTAACGAGACTCTCGTTCTATTCGACTAGGTTTTGGTTACCTTGAGTTCACATTCATGTCACTGTCTAGCTCGTCAATTACAGAGGATAGCTCAGATGAGGGTGCTGCCAACACCAGCTGCCAGCATAGAGAGACGGAGGAGAATCTCAGAAAGAGACTCGATAAGGAGTAGGTTCGGGCGTCACACTTGCTCGTGCGTACACGTGACGTTGGCGAGCACATTATTCCATCTTGCTACTCGACAATGGCCTGGGTGGGGGTATCCGACGACCAGATGACCATGCTATGTGTCGAAGTGTTCGGAAGACACTCGGGTGTCGCAGCGACACTGTCGCTTGCCTCTCTCGAGGCGGATATATTGCGGCTCATAGCCTATGAGCAAGGTCCTTGGGATCAAACACGTAATCAACGTATGGTTCCAAAGCTGGGAAAAATAACGTAGGCGGCTCCCGCCCATACATTAGGAAAAACGGGGCATACCCAGTCACACTATGAAATGTTGTGTTGTAGGCCCACAACACTGACCGTAAGTGATCCTGCCAGGTATCCACCCTCGTCACATGAGTCCTCAATAAAT